>NW_009212443.1:50206-118057 GCF_000690835.1 Fulmarus glacialis
GGTTTTTTCAAAGGGTTAATGCCTTTCAATCACTATGGTTGAAAATCAAAGCTGAAGTGCCTCACGGTAATTCCTACTTTGAGAATATATGTACTTCAAGGACATTGTTTTGAACAGAATGGTATGAACAATACACTTGTGGGGCTAGAAATACCAACAACGTGAGAGTTTTGTGTTGAAAGATTACTTCAACTTTTTTTTTATCAAGTTATCTTACTTGTTAGTGTGGTCATACTTTGTTTAATGAATAATTGACACAATACATAAACTACACTTTCTTTTTTTCTGGATGTCTCATTACAAATGCTTACTATTTAAAGTGTGCAATTATAGAATTTTTAACCAAAAAAATTTTTTTAACAAATACTCAACCATACACATCCTATACTTTATCCATCCAGCTGTGACTGGATAATAAAATTGCCTACTGTCACCTGAACAAATAACAGTGGGAAAATCTGAAACATTGAGCTTCTCTAGAGGGTCAATCCTCCCCTTGAAAAATGGCTCTTGGAGGACACCAGATACGGGAGGAAGCCTCTGAAGTTTTGATCATGCTTTCCTCTATCTTTGGCATAGAAAGAGAGAAGGCAGGCCTGACCCCAGACCCTGAAGTCCTGGATCACCCTTGGAGTTTTCTGCTGTTCTTTTCTGCTCCATGAATACAGTGGTCTGTTCCCTGTCTACAGGCAGCTCACCCACTTCAAAAGTGTGTGCATGAGCCTCCAACAGTCAAACTAAGGGCATAGCAGGGCATATTTCAAAGCACATATAGGTGTACATGTCTATATCTGTGTTACTGCTTTCAACAGACAATTGAAATATAGGCAATTCAAACTACATGTCTAGTAGTACCATCTTTAGGTACATTTGTACTCTCAATAACCTGCCCCTAAATCTCCAGTGTAACAAAGTCTCCTGATGCATACTTACCTCAAACAGGTACGAGGACATCTTTTTCTATAGAATTATTCATATTTGTTGGTCTGGGGCCTCAGATCCTTGTTCTGTAAAAGACTGCATGTGTGACACCCAGAGAATAAGATACGGATGCAGTAGCTAACACATTAAGTGCACAGAGCCAAAGCAAGCCGTGGCTGGAAGGGACCTCAGAGCTTGCCCAGTTGCTCATTCAGTCCCAAGGCAGGAGCAGCCCTACCTAGAGCATCCCTGGCAGATCTGACCTGCCCCCAAAAACTTCTGATTACAGAGCACCACAGTGTCCTCAGACACCTCCCCTAGTTTTAGATCTAATTCTAAATTAGAATTAGACATTCTTCCTAATGTCTAAGCTGAATCTTTCGTGTTGCTATTTACTCTTCTTGTCCTAGCTGTCCTAGCTGTCTCTGTCCCATGCTTGAGTATCCCCTCAAATGCCCCCCAGCAAAACTAACCCAAATCTTTTCAGCCTTTCCTCCCAAGTCATGTTTTTCAAAGGTTTTATAATTTTCATCATGCTCTCTTGTATGGTCTCCAATTGGTTTAAACTCCTACACCAAGATGCCCAAAAGCAGCCATACTGCTCCAGCAGAGACATTTCCAGTGGCAAGGGGGACGGAAAGATCACTTCAGCCATCTCCTCATGTATATATTCTTATTTATAAAACTCAGTGAGACATGTTTGCTTTTTCTGCAGCAGTTGAACAGTTGACTCACATTCTGTTTATAAGCCAGTGCCATCCCCAGAGCATTTCCTGCAGAGCTACTGCGAATCAGCTGTTCCTGACAAAGCTGTACCAACTCTTTCTTGCACTTCTGTTTTCTCCCCAGTCTACAGAAACAGTTCATTTGATTATTTGTTCCAGTGTTTTGTAAGAACTGAAGTTGAGATGATGGTCTACACTTAACAGCAGGCACCAGCTACATCCATTTGCTGCTATTTTGACAATATACCTATTTCAAAAACTACAAGCAGAGCTTATGCTTTCTTCTGCAGATTTTTGAGTATCCTAGGGTGAAACCCATCAGACTCAGCTGATCTGAAAGCATCTAATGAGCAGTCTCATCAACTCCAATGAGATGCATGTACTCAAAGTTAAGCCTGTACTCAAGTGCTTTGCTGGACCAGGGCCAGAAAGCACAGCCCTTTACAGAACGAAGCTGCTCTAAGTTTTCGTGATTGGCAATGGTAATAATACAGAAAATACAGGACTACCCAAAGAGGCTGTGCCTGCACCTTACGCGGCTCAGGAACAGTGTATGAACATACAAGTTATACAGCAGTGCATCGCACTTCCCTAAAGGAAAATGTGAAGCTGTTTTCAGGTCAGGGGGAATGATCAGACCCACTATTTTTAGGAAAAAAAAAGTCTCTACATGATCTACCACCCCAGAATTACTACTGATATGGCAACCTTTTCTTGCACCTCCATGATGCAAAGACCCTGTTAAAAATGTGAGAAAACTAACTAGTATAACAGCACTTTTGTGGAGCAGCAACTCTGGTAATAAGCAAGTAAAAGGATTGTGGTTTTGAAAGGGCTGCTGAACTGTTTGTGGGAAGTCCTTGGATTTCTGGGCCACTTAATTCAAGACCCATATCTGCCGCAAAGGTAACAGAATCCAAGTGTAAATTTTAATAATTGCAGCAGTGATTACTTTTAGTTCTTGGCAGTTCATTACTGACTGCACAATTCCAGAGGCTCTCGTTAAATGGTCCATGGAATGAATCAGGCATGGAATTAACCTATTTTGAGTTCCCTGAAGCTTATGTCCCATGAAGGAGTATTCACATACCTCTCTTGGGGCCAATCCTGAAAGCCCTTCTTCATACGAGTAATCCTTACCCACACTAGACTGCTGTTGACTTCAGTGCCAGCGCTTGTGCTAGCAAAGACTGCGCTCATGAGTAATCATTTGCAGGATTGGGTGCGTGGTTTTCATGTTCCATTTGACAAAAGCAAATTACTTGCGGGCACAGTCCCAAGACTACATGAAAAATTACACTTACTTGTTTAAAAAGAAACAGCATTTCTGTTACATTCTTCCTTCCTTTCTAATTGCAAGCACATTTGTGCTCTGTCCTAACGGAGGCAAATGCCAGCGAGATTGGGTGCAGTGGTTGTGAATCATTATTAACTGCACAACGCTGTTCAGATGCCAGCTGTGATGATCCGTGGTCTGTCTGCTAGAATTCCCTAGGGAAACAACATCTGGCAAAGGGTAAAGCTAAACAGAGGGCTAATAACTATCAAGAATTTCTTTCTCTTTCTTTAAAGCTTCCCTTTTCAAACATTTTTTTTAAAGAAAATCCAAGAGAAAATCCATTTTTTGCCCCATATTGTTTCTTTTAGTCTAAAGCCTGCAACGATGAAGAGAGAATCCTGCCGGGTTCCAGCTCCCTTTCTTTCTGGCCTAAGTCAGCCACAGACTTAGAAGGTAATAGTACACGGTGTCCTGGGCTTAGGGCTGTCCGTGCTATGGCATGGCATGCTGTCCACACATCTATAGGCTGTTCATGGCATTGCTCACAGGCAATGGATGGATGCTGGAAGCTGCACGATGGGCACACACTCTCTTCAGCACAAAGAGCTTTAGGGCTGAGCTGGTATAACCAAAAGCAAAACAGATCCTAAAATTCACTGTCTGAATGGGATCCTCTACATTGCTATGAATAATCTGTGTGTGTCTTCTCAGCACCTTTAATGTACAGTCTTTTGAAACCAATCTTAAAACTGCGGCTGGAAGATTGTACAGCGGTATTATCTCAATGGAGAACAAAGCCAGTGCTTTAAAGATAAGCTGCTCGCTTCATTTCTCCTTCTATGTCTTTTTTGGTCAGCACCTGATTAGGACCTGACAAAATTCACTGATTTTTCTTATATGAATAATATAACTAAACCCTGCTCTATTTCTGTCAAAGGACTGGGTTAGCTGGAGTCAATGAAAGTTTCAATTTTTTTAAACAAAGCAGTAGTGGGTCTAAACTAATCATTTCCTACATTTACTGCAGTAAGATCTATTCAGTCAGTGGAGTCTTTTTCTTGTCTTCTTTTTCTTTTTTCTCTTTTCTTTTTTCTTTTCTTTTCTTTTCTTTTCTTTTCTTTTCTTTTCTTTTCTTTTCTTTTCTTTTCTTTTCTTTTCTTTTCTTTTCTTTTCTTTTCTTTTCTTTTCTTTTCTTTTCTTTTCTTTTCTTTTCTTTTCTTTTCTTTTCTTTTCTTTTCTTTTCTTTTCTTTTCTTTTCTTTTCTTTTCTTTTCTTTTCTTTTCTTTTCTTTTCTTTTCTTTTCTTTTTTCTTTTCCTTTCCTTTCCTTTCCTTTCCTTTCCTGTCCTTTCCTTTCCTTTCCTTTCCTTTCCTTTCCTTTCCTTTTCTTTTCTTTTCTTTTCTTTTCTTTTCTTTTCTTTTCTTTTTCTTCTTATAGTGTACAGACAGGTGTAGAGTTAAAATAGATACCAGGTGTCATGTGAGCTGCTGTTATCCCAAACTTCTTCTCATAGTTCTTCAACAGTAACTGGTCTGGGCCAGCAATGTCTCCATTTTATCTTATTGGAAACATCATGTTAAGCCAGATACTATTATGACTTTTTTTCTCTGGAAAATTATGACTCAAACAAGACTGGAAAATTCGTTTTCATAATTTAAATTTAGATCTCCAAAAGAAAAAGATCGGGGATAATCTTTCAAAACCTCTCTCCAATATTTAGTCCTTAGCCCTGAGTGTAGAAAACCTTTACTCAAAACCTGCAGACCCAGTTATTTCACTGGGATGTCTGAGGTGACCTGAGGATTTTGAAGAACATTACAACAAAGATGCTAAGTTGGTGAAACCCTTGCCTAGGCAATATCAAGGTGAAGCCTCTTTCCCACTTTTGGGACATGCAATTCAATTACCTGCTAACGCTGAAGACGTAGCATCGGCTAACTAGCAGTGAACGCAGCAGAGAAGCTGCCACTTATCTTTCTGTATTAAACTTTATCATATAATTTTTTGGAGAACTTAATTTCTGTTATGCTTTTAAAACACTCCAGGCATTTGAGGACTTTCACAGCACGTTAAGTGTGAAAAAAAGCAGTGTCATGGAAGCAGAATACCAGCAATAGTGCAACAGTCTCACCGTGTAGTTTGACATGTGTCTCCGCAAACACACGAAATGAGAACGTAGGGACCTCCTGATCATAGGTGCAGCTTACTGCCCTTCAGCAAAGGTATTGTTTAACCCCTTCATAAACTTGCAAGGTTCATCCTGGCAGTGGCTAGTTTTTCCTCCCTCAGACTCCAGACCGAAAGGCTGTCCCAGACTCCACTGTTTTTACTAGCTGGAATTTATGCATACGCTCCTTCTTCCACGGCCATGTATGTGGTGTTCATGTCATAAATAACTAGAAAGCAGACACAAAATCAATATATGGAAAGCTAAGGCTTAAAATGCGGTATAACGTTTTAATGATCCCACGTAAGGCAATAAAGCGCTCTGGCACTGAATAGGGGACAAGGTAACCAGAAACTTTGCTCTTCCAAAAAAGCAAGGCATTCAAAACAACCGACGCTGAAGCGGGAGACAATCAAAACCAGACTGAGATTCACAGAGACATAGCGATAGATCTGTCAAGCCCAGTCATGCACACAGCCAGCCCCGTAAACAACCTCTAGGTATCATTTTTGTTGGAGTGCAGCCACCAGCTGCTCTGAGCCGACAGCGACCCCACTGCGAGGCTCTGCCGCTGACCTCCGATGCTTTAATTCCTCTGCATGCATATTTTAACATTATTACAAAAGGTTTCATTTACAATTCACAGGCTGAGCAACAATGAGTACATTTCGTGGAGGTCAGCCTCAACCATTCCTCCTAGTGATGGAATTATAGTTTAAACAGCTGGAGCACGGTCCCAGGAGGGACACTGGGATATGGTTCCTTTACAGCAGAATAAATCCATCAGGCATATTTCATGTGTCCGATAACATTAATAGATATCAGGGCTTTTTAATATTTAATGAACTCACTTCGAGGTTGTTTACTAGGGAAGGAGCAATCAGAAAGGTGATCACATCCTTTTGATCTGTAATGACAACAACAAACCCCAAATCTCAGCCAATGGGCCAGCCTCCCTCCCTCCTCTCTCCCCGCACCCTCCCGCCGCATCTCTGAGCCCTATCAGAAGAAGCTGCCTCGTGCATGACCTGTTTCGGCTTCAGAACGTGAAAGAGCGTGTTTAGTTTCGTGGTTCAAAAGTTAATCGTTTCCATGTTTCCCACAATTTAATAGAGACACCAGAAACTGTCAAATAGCTTTCGGTTTAGTGATGGAAAAAACAGGAAAGGAAAGACAACTTGCAGAGGCATAAAGCAAACAGTGTACTACTAACAGGAGCCAGAATGAGCCTGTGTGTGCTAATGAATGTTATGTCCATTAGCACAGAGATATCACTGAATGTGAGCTTTGGCAGTGACTCTCTTTACTAATGGCCTTTGGTCTTAATATTGCCATCATATGTTTCCTTTTAAATTTTGCTATAATATCCAGTTTATTAGAGATTAGAGGATTTCAGCTGAATAGCAGCTTGCTTTTCTTCCTTTTCTCTATTTCGTGTCCTTATTTTTAACATACTTTATCGAATTTGGTTTGACTGGGGAACTAGGAGGAATTGTTTATAGACGAGATGTGTGTTGACATCTACCTCTTATTCAGAGGTTTCAGACACATCTTTAGTTGCAGAGGATTTTTGCAAGCATTTAGGATTAATTTTCTCTGTATCAGAGCAAGTGTGAAGTAGCAGACTTTTGCAGGTGAAAGATGTACAACCTGCTTCTCAGTGGGATGGCCACAACCAGTGTGAAGTGGAGCACAAGAGAGATAGGTTATGTTCCTGCAGAGTACAAAACAGAGACTGCAGCTCAGTTGTTCCGGAATCACTTGGGTTTCGGGTGAGCACGCAAGTTTACACATTGCAGATTCATTGAGATCATTAAAAGGTCTATTCCAGCCCCCGGGAATGGCCTATGCTCACTTAAATGTACAAGCCTCTGATGCGAGTCACCCCACTGACATCACTGGCCTTGGCCAAGGCAGATATGAAGAACTTCTCAGACCTGGTGTGTTCAGGAGAGATATGGAAACAGCAGGTACCTCCATACGAGGCATCGGCAAGACCCATGTGTCCATCTGATCACCTGCATGCAGGGGACCTGACTTCAAACTGGAAAGGTGCAGAGAAAGGGCAGTAGTAGGATGAGTGGAAATGGAAAGGCTGTTGCACGAGCGGAAGCAAGTTTCTTCCACTTTCTTATAATCTAGCAAATGAAAAGCTCAGGGGAACAGGACTGCTTTCTGCATTCTTGGAGGTGGGAGAAGAAGGACAGGACATAGAAAAAGTGGTTTCAGCTGGAGGATGCTGTTGAAAGCTGAATAGAGTGCCCATGAATAAATATATTTGGAAATTAGAGGCAGATTAAAGGTTAGAAGTAGATAATGGAGTGAGGATCTGGAATAAGGAGTAGTAAGAGTGAAATCTTAGCTTGCTTTCAGATAGACATTGATACATTTACACCACTTACACAAGTGATTGTGTCATTGCCTGTAGTAAAAGGGATTGGATTTCCTATTTTTGGAGATGTCTTTCAATCTTATGTTTATGAATGAATGTTGATTTGGGGGCTGCGTCCATTTTCCCTTCATCTTGCGCCCAAAATCTTTATAAGAACTACTTCTGAGTTACGAGCAGGTTGGCCCAGAATGGCGGACTTCATTCATAATTTTTGTACTTCATTTGTCAACTTTCATCAGAAACAGGCTGCATCTCTGGGTGGAAAACTTTTAGCAGATTACCCAAGGTTACCAGTTTAGAAGAATGAGTTGCTGTGAAAATTGGTGAACTGTGTAGAGAAACACATTGCATGTGAAAGCCATTAGGATTGTTCACTTGCGGGTTTTTTTTTTTTTTCTTGTTACTGTTTGGTTTTCAGATTTTCTCTTCCTTAAAAAGTGGAGAAGTAAGCAGATGGTGGATTTCCTGAGAGCCAGGGCTGCTCCACTGATGAAGTGCTGTCATTCTTAGCGAGAAAATCACCACCAGCCTTCACCTTTTAAAAGAAATCATTTTCAGGTAGAAGCACATTTAAAATAATTTCAATCAAAGCACTAAACCAGAAGCAGATGTTCAGATATGATTTAGGAATATTTAACTGTTTCAGCAATGAATACACACAGATTGTTTTTAATAGACACTGGGTACCTCTCCACTCCTGTCCCTTTTTCCTTTTGCCTGTTAACGACGAGGGGTTAAATAAAAGGCTCAGCTGCAGCCCTGCTAAATGACTGATATAAAGAACAGGTAAAAGTACCTGCTCAGTAGAAGTAATTATTTAGCTTTGCATCAGGATCTGATGTCAAATGCTGATATTTGAGATGTACCTGCAAAGGAGCTTCCCTGGAAACATCTTATCGTATAGAAAACTAATGGCAAGAAGAAAAGCAAGCTGTTCCTTTTTCTTCTTCCTCCTCCTTCTTCTTTTGATTTGTCAAAACTTTTTAATCAATACACTTTGGAAATACAAAAAAGTCCTACAGGACAAAGGACCAGAGACCTCCCTTTGGAAACTGAATCTGCTCTGGAACAAAAATCGAAAGCAATAAAAGCTGAAACTAATTTCCAGATGGAATAAATTGGTTCCAGGGTTTCTTGAGATTTTGGCCAACATATTGCACAGCTGAAGCTGAACTTGCTAATTTTACCAAGGGAAAATGTCTCAACAGGGACACACTCCCCTTGAGACTCTGTGTGCTGCTTGTGGAGTTCTGTTCAGCCTCAGCTATCCGTTTCTCCCTGTCTCCGAGGGCAGGGCACACGTCTCGCTGAAAGCATCACTGGCACCCTCTCGGGGTTACAGCCTGGCAAGCCTCGACTGCCTGCATCGCTTCAGAGTCGCCTAAGCAGACCCTGAATCCTGTCAGCCTCCAAACCTGGGCAGCCAGGCAAATTTTATCTGATTGGAACAGGGTGGGTCTGGTTTATTTATTGTTTAATTAAGTGTAATATCCTTGACAAGGTGCCTTATTGACATTGCAGCAAATTAAAGACCTTATTATGCGACAAACACTGTCATCACTCAAGCAAAACTTAGTTCAGAGGGGAATTTTGCCGGAGAAAGGACCGCAGTGTTTGAATGCACTGTTTATCTGAATAACATCCACTGCAGCGTATGGAAAAGTATTCTGGGGTGGAAAGATCAGATTGGTCTCCACATTTTGCCTGTTGCCCCTCTGCGAGATTGCCAGCAGTGACTGTCCTTTTGATGCAGACATCTGTCTGGAAGAAAAATCCCTTCTTTTTCTCAAGGCCAGGTGGCCAGATGTGGTGGTACATGGCTGCATCTGCATTTGAACCTGTGATATGTAAGGTGGGTTGAAAGGCTCTGGTTATCCAGTCAGTGGAGAATACTTATTTTTAAGAGAAAAAGCCCTCGTTAAAGTACAGCACTATTTCCATGCCATGAAATTACAGATCTTGCTCCTTTCCAAGAAAAGAAGGGAAAAAGGCCTTCTTAAAGCTTTTAAAAACAATAAAAACTGTTTGTTTAATAAGTGCTCTTTTGCATGCTTGCCAACAGCACAAACCATATTATCCAGAACAGTCATCTGTTTAGGGTTTCCAATGTTAAATAAAACCTCAACCAAGCACAAATTTGAGAATAGGCTGAAAACATTCCACTCGCTGGCAGCTTATCCGCCAGCACCCAGGGCTGGTGCTCAGGGGTAGTTTTCCATATGATCTGGAAGGCTTCTATCAAGCACCACTAGCACTCAGTTCCTGCCTGTATGCACGATCCATGATTTGTCTTACATGATATATTGGAAATTAAGGGGAAACATATTAGTTCATAGCTGAAGCATCTACCTGTGTTATTCACAATTACAGGATTCCAGGTTCTGGGGTTTTTAGCTGGCTAATCCAAGGTGGTCTTAGAGAAGATATGTGTTAGGCAGAGAGACAGCACAGGCTCCCTAATTCTCCTTGGGTCCACAGAGTCACAAATGGGTTTACAAAGGGTTGGCCTATGCTGAAGAAAGGCTAGAGACTGACAGGTTATATCTTGGGAATTTTGCATCTCCTGCAGCTCCAGGTGATTTCTGGAGCCCTCTACCTCTGTGGATACCTTTCTTCTTGGCTCATAGCGGGTGCTTCTCAATCCCACTATAGAATATGACCAGCTAAAGCTGAGACTGACTACCCATGAACACCTCCTGCTACTTAATTAAAGCTCTCCCGGTTTGCATATTTTTGAAATTCAGGTAACAACTGCCTTTTAAATATCTTTATCATTGACCAGTGGAGATTATTTTAATTCATTCCCTGCATAGCAATGAAAACCAGAGGTAATATTCTTTTTATCCTGATGGGCTAGCCCCCCTCTCACTGTAGCCGTATCGCCGTGGCGGAGCAGCCCTCCCAAACCACAGAAGGGCTCTCACTCCACAGTACTGACGTGCCTGCTCATGCATTATTTCTTGCTGGAGTTGGGGGAGGTTTTCTGTCTCCTGAGACCCTACTGCCTCTGCTGGCCCTACCTGGTGGACTCCATCGCAGAGCAGTTACCGGGGAGAGGCATACCAGTCATCTGGGGAGAAACACTGCATGCTCTCCTCCTCCTCCTGCTCCTCCTCCTCACATGTCAAGAAAGACACTGAATAGGAGGGATTCTGCCTCTGACAGCAGCTGACAACCCTGATCAATAGCTGTTGTTTAAAAAATATACTAATTAAATTATTAGAGCTTTCTTGCAACAACACCATCTCCTCAAACCAGAATCTATAGAATAAGATCCTGCCTGCAGCCCCCTTCCCCCTTGAAAAACAAAGCAAGAAGGGAGGTTTGAATGCTTTGTATTCTTAGAGGACCAAATATCACACCACTATGGGATTAATGGTAAAAGCTGTGGGGTTTATTCATCCACAAAAACAATTATTTTCCAAACAGAATGGCACATGTTAGGGCAACACACATGTCACCAGGAAGAAATAAGTTTGTTTACCTTGCTGAATATAGAATTGTTTCCAGTTTAATGGGTCTGTGTTAAAATGTTACCCACAATATGTATTTTTTTATTCTCTTCCATCAACCAAATTACAGACTGATTTTTTTTCCACTGGGGAGGGCAAAGGTGATGTAATGATCCACAATTTTCCGTCAAACATGCTATCCATATTTTATTAACCATGTAAATTATTTAAACATGTTCACTTACACACATGCCTCCTCTTATACACAAGCCACACATTCCTGCCAGTGCAGCCTACCTAGATGTAATGAGATGCTCTTCTCTGGATCTTTTTGCCCAATCAGACTGTAATTAAGCCTATGAAGATGCAGGTAAATGTGCAAGATGCCTGTTTAATTAAAAACGAAAATGAGGGTTTAAGTATCAATTTGTGTTCTATTCAATTATCTGCAAGATTCGTAAAGCAACTTTACCTTTCAGTACCTTTTAATTTAAAAAAAAAAAAAAGAACACAAAACTAAACCTAACCCACCCTAAATTCATACTTCCAGATGGCATGGTTACTTCCACATGCAGGAGAAATGTTGGTATATTACAGAAAATCCCATGAAAAACAAAATGATTGCATTAATTCATGGAGGGGAAAAAAAAAAAAACAGAAAACACAGTGCTGTCAGAACACAGCAGACTGAGTCAATGTATAGCTTGCATATGGAAACAATGACATGATTGTTTACTCACTGGTTTAATGATATTCACTTTCTCCTAATGGCAATGTTGAAAATGTGAATGCCAGATGTTGAGCCTACAGCGCAGAAGCAATGAACGCTGGAAGGTCTATAGAAAGGAATTTATCCTGACATCAAAATATAGCGTAACTCTTCAGTTTATTAATGCTGTGTGTGAGGGTTTTTTTAATTTATAAAAAGAAATAGTTTCATGTTTGCAGTTTAAATTTCCATATTTTATAACAGTTCAGCAACAAATTTACATATTTCCTGGAATCTGCAGATATAAAAGCGGTAAAACACTCCAGGCATTATTAGATAGTAGATTATAACCCATTACTATTGTTTCAATTAGCAATGTAAAAGTGACCTGCAGTGTTCAGATGACCCACTAATGGATTTAAATGCTTTCAAATATTAATGCAGGTTTTCTAAAGATGAATCCCAAACCCATTATTCCTGGAATAACTGTGAGCTGAAAAGCTGGCAATGATTGTGCATTATGTGGAAAGGCTCATGGTTAATTAAATGAATACCTAGCATTACACTGTTCACTTCAGTGCTACAAAATTATTTCTCATTGATTTTTACATTCTGAGCCCGTGATTCAATTTACTTCTGCAATTTGTGTTGTTGTGTCAATAAAACAGAACTGCTTGAAGATGGAAGCATTAGAGAGGGATACATACATTAAGACCCAATGAAAACTGTAGTTTTCCTATTTTTTTCCCTATTGAAATATCATTTGTAGGCATCGCTTTGTTATGTATTATTAATACAATTTTTGTTTGTTTCCATCTGCTCTTTCTTCACTTTTATATTCAGGAACTGGAATGTTAGTGATTGCTTAAGGGTGAATAGCTAATTTTTCAGTAACAAGTTCTCCTACTATCAAGAACAAAAGCACCATCAACACAAGTCTGTTATTTCATGTTAAATGGACTAGAAGGGCTCAATTCATCAAAGCAATCATGCTGGAGAGTCAGGGAGTTTTTAATTTGGCAAGTATGTGAAGTTGAATTTTTAAGTTATTAAAATGAAGAATTCTGAGAAGTGAATGGAGAATCAGAATCAGAATCAGTGCAGCATGGTTTTTGGGAAATGCCCATTCTCTTTGGTGTACAATACGGCCTGGAAGAAGGGGGAGAAACTCTTCCCATGGAGTGCTCACTGAGGAAAACTGATGTGAGTAAGCTCTCTGGTGGGTTGTAACACTTAATTGCTGTTCTTTAGGATACTTTCACTGTCTAAAGAGGGGCTTGTGTGCTACTTCTGCACATTTTCCATTATTTGGTTGATAATTCTCTCCAGGATCTTTGGTCTTGGCCATCTGTGAGTGTTTGCAGGACACATGTATTTCATAGCATCTGAAAATATTTTAAATTAATCCCATTTATGCTTGTGTTATGTTATGCACAAGGTGAATACAGCAACATTTGCCTCACCTTTCTCTTGGGACTTTAAGTAAATTTGATCTCCAGGGTCAGGAAGAATTAAGAACAAGCACTGCATGTCAAACTCTAAGCCCTCTGCAACCCCAGTCAGCCTCCATGATGGGTTTGGATAATAGCAAGATCTTAGCAGAAATGCACTTACAGATCTACTTCTGTTGCACTGTACCTAAATGATTCATCTCACGGTCATTATTATTTTCAAGGTAAGTTTTTTAAGTGGGTATGCGAATCTCCATTTTCTTACGGTGGGGAAAATCAAGAGTAATTCCATTAGAGTCGATGGAACCGTAATGCTGCAAAATCGGTGTAGGTGAGAAGATAATCAGGCCACACTGTTCATTGTATGACACAGTCCTGTAATCACTTACTTGCATGAGTAATGCTGTCTTCAGGAAGTTCACCAAGTTCAATTGGATTATTTGCATGAGTAAGCATCCCCTCATGTGTGTGCGCCCTATTTTCATATGTTTAATGCATCCAAAAGGGAAACTAACTATAAACCAGCATTGTGAGGAAACAGAAGATATAAAGCACTTTAATAAACCTGTAAAAATTGAATTAAATTAGAAATATAAAAAATACACAAAAAGCAAAGAGGACAAATTTGGATTTGCTTCAGGGCACTACTTTTCAGAAACCAGAAGTGTGGCAGAAAATCCTATTCAAAGTTAGGATCATTATAATCTCAGATAATTAAATGGCTAGGGAGCTGTTTTGTGTTCACCAACTAGGACAATGCATTCGGAACTAAAATGCACTTATGTGTAACCTCACTTAGAGCATTAGCCATTACTTGAACCTTGACCATGAGCACTCAGTGTGGCAGTAACCAATTTTACATCTAGACCAGCTAAATGAGGATGCATGTTTGTGATATGGATTAGAGACTTACTCTTTCTGATGGCAGAAAAAACCAAAAGGTTTGCAATGGGCTTAAATGGAAAAAGATCTGGCTCTCATTGCTAAAGGTAAGCAGCCCTGAACATAATTAAAGATCTCCTGCAAAATGGGATCACTGTGTCAGGATTCTTACAAAGGAAGAATTTCACGCTATGCTATGATCTGTAGCTAAATACACTTATGTACTTTTTATTTTTAGTGGACGGAAATGTCATTTATTCATCAAAATGTGAAAAAAATTCCTAGCCACTCTATTCCTGCAATGAATTCATTTTCATTTTATCGCTCTCTGGAATGCTGTTTCCTTTTCTTTCCCATTTAGCAGAAAAACAATACAATTATTTCCCCTTGTCCTGTTGTCCATTATGCTGTAAAATACAATGAACAAACCCTACTAGTTTGGCTTGTAGAGTTGCTTCCTGAATCTGAACTGAGGAAAGCCAGCTGCACTGCAGTTGCACATCCCTCAGCTGTAGGAAGGTGGTGGTGGGTAGGAGACGCCGCTTCAGGGACTTCCATGGCACGGAGACTGCCGTCCCATCACAGGTAGGATCATGTAGGCAAAACTCCCATTAATATTAGTGGCTGTTTTCCTTAAGTCAGAAGTACAGGGCTGGATTCAGCAAATTGCGATTGAATGGTCTGATCACAGTTGATGAAAGTACCAAAAGCCAGATCTAAGGGAGGATTTAGGACACTCAGTTAGTTTCAGGATGAAGCTTAGGAAGTATATGAGCAAGTCATCAAAGTTTCCCATTTCCCAGGCTGCTAAGGCACATACCTTTACACAGGTAGACGCTCTTACACAGTTGTGGCCTGTCTTCTCTGGTCCTTATTTTGAGTCAGGGAAATGGTTTAGCTTCAACAAAAAGGGAGCTTCTGCAATGGAGCTAGACACAGCAAAAAGAGGACCTCAAACCTAGGTCACCTGCTCCTCAGGCTGGTGCACTGAGCATCAGGTGCCCTTCTGAAGTCCTCCTTTGGCAGTCATTTCTACAGGCAAAGCCTGTGCCACAGTCTGCCTCTAAAAAATGACTGAGACACCATTGTCCTGGAGGGGATTCTGGTCCATGAATGAGAGTTTTACTCAGGTATGTAAAAAAGGACTGAAATGAAGCACCTGACTCAAAAAAAGTGGATGGGGTTTCAGACGTCTCTCTCTCTGCAGCATTCTCTCTTATCTAAGATATTCCGCTCCCTGTCTACTTCTTATGCTTCTAATACTCCAACTGGAAGCCACTGTGTGGGGACCTTAGGCCAGCACATAAGTGCCTGGTTGTGGGCTTTACTAGTTACCACAAGTCACCAGACTTTGTGCACATCCATCCCCCTCCAGCTGGGATGGGAAACAGGGAACAAAGAGGATCTTTTCTCGTCTGGCTGTGCACACAGAGGGGATGTCTTCCAGCCTGCTTTCTTTGGTGTTGCTGTTAGGAGAGAGACGTGAACACCAAAATCCTGTACAGGTTAATTCACTCTGGCTTTGGAGATGCTGTAGTCCCGGTTCAGACTTGGTGCAACTTCATCTCAATCAAGTCTCCAACTCTGAATTTCCCAAAGTTAAAGGGTCGATCTAACCATAAGAATTTAGTATTGACCACCTTTGGGGTTTTTTTTGGTTTAGAAATAAACATTGCTTCTGATAGTTTTTCACACAATTCTGTATTTCCTACCCATTTTTTTAAAAAGAGAATTTTGCCAAGGCAAGACAACAGAATTTGGTCCTTTTTAGATAAGCATGTGCTGTGATTACAAGTATTCAAGATTAAATTACATGAACAGAAACCCAAATATCCTGTGTAAAAGCTATTCTGCAAAAGCTATATAGACTAATTAGAAAGACAGAAACAGAAATTATTATAGCAATAAAGAATTAGAACACAATAAAGAATATAGATTTTAGAAATTTATTGTAGATTACCAACACCGTGTATGGATTATACAGCTGTGAGGAAGTCATTTGGAGAAATATTTACTTACCAATACAGTAAGTGTAACTGTTGAAGGCTAAGAGTATCCATTAGAATTACATATTTTTAATGAAAAATAAAAAGATGACTATTGTT
The DNA here is from genome assembly GCF_000690835.1 of Fulmarus glacialis. Lineage (NCBI taxonomy): Eukaryota > Metazoa > Chordata > Aves > Procellariiformes > Procellariidae > Fulmarus > Fulmarus glacialis. The sequence continues at coordinate 66,289 of NW_009212443.1, forward strand.
TGGACAAAGGACATAGGGAGTTTCTACAAATTAGAAAAGCCAGATAGCAGTTACACGTGCAAGATTTATTATTAATTATTCCTTATGAGAAATGTAGCTGAATTTGGAAGAAATTCTGAAAAAAAAGGAAATTACAGGATGAAAGATTTTTTTTACACTAAGATAAAAAAATCTGAAACTGCATTTTATGCAAAGCTTGAAGTGAATTCAGATCCTTTGTTATGGTTCACATATTTTCAGCTTCCCACGTTTAATCATAACAGCCTCCTTGTGGTTTAATTATGATCAGAGTTCTGAAGATGATTCAACCACTTGCACTGAGAATTTGACTTGCATTGATCAGAAAAAAAAAAATCTCCAAGTCTTAATTAACCATTTAACTGAAAAACATTCTTTTCCTGAGACTCTGCCTTATGCTATGATAAACTAAAGATGCGTAAACTGTGAATCATAACCTGGGAAAAACATATAATAGCTGCTTACGGGCTGTAAATAAGATTGCAATTAAGTATGTTGGTATGAATTTAACCCCTTTGTACACAAGCTTTTGCATGGGTTTTATACCAGAATTAACCAGATTTGGGGAAAAAGTAGTGGATACATACTGCATACAATTAGCAGATCTCAGGTGTGGATATTCACTACAGAGCAGTAGTCCCTACAAAAATAACTGTCGGTTTTTCAGAAGTGCTCATGGTGGCTATATCATGCACTGAATTCAGTGGGTCTAGGAGGAGGTGGAGGCTGAACACTTGTGAAAATTCCATTCCCCATGCAGGAAGCTTCTTGACTACAGCATCAACAGAAGTGCAAACCCTCTAGGTATTCTGCTCTAATTTGCCCTCAGTATTTCAACCTAAAATGAAGCGAGTCTTTTAGCTGTGGCAAATTTTACACACAATTCTGAGGACAGGTCCTGAGACTGCTTACACCTCTTCTATCTCAGTGACTAATTTTAGTGGCTTAACAGAAGCAAGTTCAGTTAAATTTTGTCCACGAAAAACAAAAAAGCAGTATTTTTCTTTCTTTTCACTTATGTAATATAGTGGAGAAGGAGTCTAAATGACTGAATGTATTTCTAAGGTCATCACCTGCATTGAAAAATCTTGTCAAATAAATGACTTGAAAGGGGAAGCTATGTTGCTGTAAAACTCAAGCAACAACCAAATCCACACAGCTCTTCTATCTGACGATTAAATTCTCGTCCACTTGGTAATTTTATCTTTAAATCAGGTGAAATTATGGGATAATAAAAACATACCTGCTAACTCACATGAGGAAATTCAGCAAATAAAATCAAGTCATTTACATAAACATTGGATGAGCACGCATATGCTTTTCATGCATTGACCCAAACTTCAGATTAAATTGAACTGTAGATAGATACACAATACAGAAGTATAAAATTGAAAAATCTGTTCTTATTTGTATGCTATGAGAATGAGGCTTTTAACAAAGATTCCCGCTTCTGCTAGTCCCTAAAGCTTAACAACACTGGAAAGGAATTCCTGTATATACTAAGATCTGTTCTATGTTAACTTTTAATTTCTTCAGTTTTCAGTCTTATTAGAGATTGTCCAACAGGACTAATACGGAGTATTTTGTACTCAGAAGGAGCTGCTGGACATTATCACAAATTCCCACCTCAGTGGAACTCTCAAGGTGTCAAGTTGTAACGACTTAATCAAGTGCAGACCTTAAAACCTTAAAAAAATCGTGCATGCCTTTGAAAGAAGGTTTAAAAAATATATGTAGGAAGGAAATGTAAAATTTGACACAATTCCAGCAAATATTTTTTTTTTTTATTTAAAACTGAAATAAAAGGCAGTTGAAAATTTGCATGGAAATTAGTGTGCAGCAACCTTGTTTGAGATAAGATTAAACTGCTGCAATGCTGAAATTTGTTGTTGATAAAGAAGCTTAATGTATTACACTACGCCGTATTTTGCCTCCCTTTCACTCAGAAAGTGTATTCATTATAATAAATTCACACTTTACTATGTAAAATTCATTCATATAGCCAGAAGCTTATAAAAAGAATATAGACTAAAGAGCAAGTTGCATAATGAGATCTAATCTATGTAAAATAAGTCCCAGAAGAAATGTCCTTTACTTTGATCATATCCCTTGAAACAAGATCCCCCGCTGGAAACCTCAGTAAAATGAGAGCTTGGGAAAACTCGCCTGGCAAGCAAGTTAGGTTCTTAAAAACAAAAGCTCGCAGAGCCCACCGACCTCATGATCCCAGGCAAAACGTAATTAAGGCTAATAAAATCTTTCAGACTCCCTGAGGCTTAATGGGAGAATAAAGATTTTGGGGGGCTCACAGTGTGCTCCTGAGCTCTCGTCTCTGCCTCCACGCAGCCGAAACCTCAGCTTGCTGCCATGTGTGGGAAAAGACCCTAGGTCCATCCGGAGGGAGATGGTAATATGGGGATCCCTCCTCAGCACACACCCTGCCACGTGCACAGGCACATGCACACACACGCACCCCATCAGGGGACTGAGCAGCCCTTCTGGGTCCCAGGGGTTTTTAGGGCTGGCTGGTGTCTCTGATTCACAGGGACAATTTCCGAGTTGCTCTTCACTGCCAGCACAGGGGGTGAATCACCACTGCTGGGAGATTATAATGCTAAATTAATTTTTTTAAGTGCTTTGCTCTTCCAGGATGAAAGGTATTATGCAAATATAAAATCTCCTTATCGTGAACTGCAAACTTAGAAGGACACACCGTAGTGGTCACTAGTTTAAATTACCAGCAAATACCACCCTGTGTCTGAAAGGAAAATGCAAAGAATACCATTAGTTTCTTCAGCAACAGTATTTCCTATATATTGTACTTTAGCTCGTAATACCATGAATCATTTTAAGTCATGAAACAAGACATATAAATGGTCGCATAACAGGGAAACACTGACGTCTTAAAAAAGAAATTAAATATTTAATATAGAAATACATTATTTTCTTCCCGATATGGCAGGCAGTCTGAGAGTGTTATTATAGAAACACACTTCTTGAGAGTGTAACACCCTCCAAGGTAATCACAGGGGTGAGCAGCAGGACAAGAGGTTGAAGGTGGGGGGCCTCCACAGCCCAGAAGTAAAGCTGATTAAAAAAAAGGACTCACTTTCCTGCACGTAAAGAAGAATGCAATTAATTTATTTTGTTTTCTGTAGAAATGGCGAGCTGAACTAGTGTATGGTTGGTTGCCCATCCGCCGTGCCGTGCACTCGGGACGGAGCTGAGGGGAACGATTTGTCCTGCTGTCCTGATTAGGCTGAACTGTTCACATTTTCTGCAGTTTTCTTACCGCGGTGTCCGACCATGCTTGGGTAAATCGTATCTAAATGCTGAGCTTGGCAGCAGTTTTACTATTTTTCTCTTCTTCCTCTGACAGTCAGGAGCGCTGGGTGGGGTGAAGGTGTTTTCCAACAGTGGGTTACCTGTTGGCCCAAGCCCTCGGTGAAACCCTGCGCTTCCTGGTGTGCCAGCGCCAAACCCGCCACTGCCACAAGCCTTGAGGTCACCAGGGCTGACACCAGTTTTTGGGGACAGCTGGAGTCAGGGGGAGGAGGAGGAGTTGGTGGAAAGCCAGGGAAGGCACCTTGGCTTGGCCCTCAAAGCTTTCATGATGAATACTGCTTGCCCTTCGTTTTGGTTTAATTTGAGGCAGCTGCTCTCTGGTCAGCAGCTGATCACCCACAGAAACCGCTTGTGGTGTAGGAAGGGGACGGGCAGCATCTCCTGCCTGCTGCTGGGATGAGTGCTGGAGCGCGCGGTGCAGGGGCGGGAGAAACCCGCCGGCTCCACCGCCCCCCGTCCTTCCCCAGAATTCCTCCTCGCCACCCCAAAAGGACCTGCGTCACACTACCAATCTTCCAGTAAGCCTGGCCCCATCTTTTCCCTGCCCTTTCCCTTGTCCCCTTGGTGTGGAGGAGGAGCTTTGCTCCCTGGGTAGCCACAAAGGAACAGAGAAAAGGTCTTTGCTGTCTCTCTGCTCCCAGCACACATGGGCAACACTGTCTGGCCATTTGTGATGAAATGATGAAAAGTAGTAATTGTTTCAGTATTTCTCTAATAGCTTTTTTCCCCATTTGGTTTCATTTCATATACACATAAACCAGTTTACAAATATTATTATCAAGGTTGAGTTATGAAAAGCTTATCTAATGTATGACTTGCTTTAAAGACTGTTAGAAGAATGACTTTTGCATAATAAAACCTCAGGAATACACAAGTGATCTTAACAAATACAGTATGACTGCTGTGTGGTTTCCCGTTGCCTTTGTAGTTTCTAAGACACTATAACATTATTTAATTAGCTAAAATTTCCTCTCTCTTGAGGATGGAAACTCAATGAAATGTCAACAATGCTGTCAGTCTGCTTCAGGCTAAACTCATTACACAAAGGCTCGCGATAAAAATAGTCCAAGACAGATTATTTTGTTGCAAAACATAGGCCCACACAACTTATGCTTCAGAAACCAGATGTGAAATCCATACAAGTGCTGCATTTTGGGGGTTAATGGGGCTGTTAAGTTCCACCAGGCAATTACAGATGCTATGTACTTTCACTGTTCTATATATGAACAATAAAAAGGAAAAAGAAAAAGACTATTAAATCCTGCCAATGATTTCTCACAGACTGTTTGCTGGGATATTCTTACATCAGTCAAAAGCTGATATGAAATCTATATCTTTGCTTTAAAAATTCACCCTCTCCCATCACTGAGAGTGAGCAGAGATTGTATTTTAAGTAAAACATGGTGAGGAGCAAAGAAAAGAATTGTTTCACTTAATCTGAATTATAACTGATATTTCAGAATACATGTGCTCATTACTAAGCATAATAAAATTTGGCATTTTCTATTGTCAGAGGTTTTATAAAGGCTAAATTTCTTGATTTATTTAAATAGACAGATAGGAAAGAGCAAACTACAAAAACAAGTGCTATATACTGAAGGCATGTGAATTACCTCCTTCCCAAGGATAATGCAAATTAGAAGTATGTAAAGCTTTGTCTGCACCTGGGATCTTTAATGAGGATAAAGAAAAATCAGACAGAGATTCTCCTGGGAAAAGAGAGGATCGTTATTTGAATAACCTGCAGTGAATTCTAATCAATGCAACGTGACTTTGAAAATGAATGTGGTCTTTCAACCCGCTGTACATGAGCCATAATATTAATCATAACTTCATGGTACAGTAAAGCCTATGACAAATGGTTATTCAGTGGACTAACGAAAAGACCATTCATAGTGGGAGGAAGGTAAGGGCCATATATCCAGTAATTTTTTTGTTTTGTTTGCAAAATCATCTGTATAAAAATATACATAAATACATACATATATATATGCATATATGTGAGCGTGCATGTGTGTGTGTGCACGCACATGTGCCCGTATGTGTGTGTCCCCAGTTTAGAACGTAAGCATGAAATAGGTTCGTTTTCCTTCAGGAGTAACATGAACAAGCAGTGTCTTATCCTGTTATGCTTTGAATGATATTATCTAGTGTTAAACTAGTTAACACAAAGCTTGCGATAATTTTTTTGAAACAGGGTTTTCTGAATGCATTACTCATGTATATTCCAGTGTTTGAAGTCTCTACTGTGCCTCTAAAATGCTAGAGGTAATTTGTGTATTCTCTCCACTACTAAGCTTTGTTCACATTCCTATGTGTAGGAAGAGTTTAACATAAAACATGGTTCACTGGCTGCAAAGTAGAAACACAATGCTGATTTATTTACCTAGAGAACAAAACAGAACTTTTATATATTTTTTCCATCTCAGGAATTAAAATCAATAAACTTTTTGACATTCTCACTATTAACGTGTTTACATCAGTGAAACAAGCTGTGTCAAAAATCAGACTTTCAAAGAAGCATTTCTAAAGGAAATCAGATGTATTTTGCAATGTATTTTAAGGAGTGAGTGCATATTTTCGCCAGAAGGTTATTTATGTAGGATATGGGGAAGTAAATATATCTTGTTTTGTTGATGTGGTGTGGTGAGGATGTTCATATATAAGCAGTAAAATGTGACAAGCTGTGCCATAAAATGTAATGCACCAACATGCGTGATGAGATTTTTTTTTTCCTTCCCTGCTGTGACTATCCCCCACTTGCAGGAGGCATTTGTCACCTTTGCCCATGGGTGGATGCACACCCTGGAGGTCTGGCCAGGCAGGGAGCTCCAGTGCGCCAACCCAGCCAGCACCACGCAGGGGTTGGGGTTGAGTTGTGTGGAGATGGCGACAGAATCTGTACAACATGGGTGTAACCACATTAATAGATTCACATATATACTAAAGTACAACTGCTGCCCGCAGCAGCCCTCAGGCAAAAGCTCAAGAAGAGTGCAAGGGCCTTGAAGATTAAGCTCAAGATCTGTCAGTCTGGGGTAAAAAGCAGACTGCAGAGTTAAAGGCCTTCCATTTGCAATGTCTTGCCATCTGATCCTGGACACTCAAACTGATAGCACAAACCTATCATGTATCAGTGATCCGGGGGAAAAGAGGTTGTCTTTCCTATACCTAAAAAATCAGTAGCATAAAAGAATAATAAGAGCAGATCTACGAAAGGAAGGGGAGAGTCACCATGGATAACTGGCTGAGTATGTGCTCAGAGTGCAAAAAGCAAACAAAATCCTGGATGTAAATACTATGGGATACCTAGCAGGTGCGGCATCATAAAGACTGTCTTTGCAGTATTATTTCTTTTGTCAAATCATGTTAAAAAAAAAACAAAGAAAGAGCCACAAGGTAAATTGGATCTGTGGGAAGGACATGGTGGTTGCAGAGAAGCTCAGCCTGGATAGCTTCCCAAAGTGAAGGGTAAGGGGTGATTTGATCAGAGTGTGTAAGTATGTTTTTGGGCAGGAGGTTACTTGAAGAACAGGGACGTTTATTTTAAGGAACAAAGATCTAGGAAGATACAGTTTTTAACAAAAAGAATAATTGGCCTTTGAAATAAGGCATCAAGAAATGAATTGAATTTTCTACAACTACAAATTTTGAAAAGAAGGCTTGGGTATCTTTCTAGAGAAGATGCCATAGCTCCTTTGGAAGGTGTGGGCTTGATGTAAGAAATGTCTGGTGAAATTTTATGTTCTATGTTAATGCAAGCAGTCAAACACTGATAAAAACTAGGCACAGGTTCTTTTAGGACTGCTTCTGCCTTCCCCCATTAATACTGGCCAGGTTTGATGCATATTCTGTTTTAATACGTATCATGGTGGCCCCATAGCTGAACAGTTGCCTCTGGATCAGAGTTGGCCCACTGAGCCTAAAATCTATTAATTGTGCTGTAAAACAGTGGATTAAATAACAGTAACATCAGCCTGACAATGTTTTTGCTTTAGTTGTTTCAAGAACGTAAGTGCCCCCTCGAGCTAGTCTCAAGGACACGTGATAAAGCATATACCTTCCTTTGAAGAACATTTGAATTTTAAAAGCTTAACAAAAAATTCAGGCTTTCTTGAAGATTTCTGATGAAGGCTGATGAAGGATGACAGTAAGTCATTCAGTGGTTACAGAGAGGCACCATCACCAGAATCTCTCAGTAGCTGTCTTGCCATTATCCTTGGTCTTATCTGTTTTGAACCTGAAGTTAAGCTGTTATGGCTTGCTGCAGTATCTGGGAAGACATGGTCTCAGTGTTGCTGTGGTTTATTTTACAAGGCTTCCTTAGCTTAGTTGCATTTTGTACTGTGAACTTAAACTGTTGGTTCTCTGTAGCTTATTTTTTCTTGTGGAAGGCAGTCTGTCTATAAGAAGAGGATAAATAGCTAAAGTGGGCGAATATGCAGCTCTCTCACTCCTCTTGCAGCAGCTTGGAGCAGCAGGAAGTCAGACTGTCTTCTTGTCATGGACATAGACCTAAGGTATCAAGTGGTATTTGCACAGCTTTCACGCCAGATGATCAGTTACTCAGAGGAATATAACTTGGTAGCCTGATTGTTCAAGGACAAGCAGGGATTTTAAGTCCTCAGGGGACTTTCCAGATTTCTCCTGTGCTTTTCTGGAGGGCAACAAGCTCCAGTTGGGTTTCAGGAACAGTGAACTGGTTAAACTTTCTTTTGGCTAAATCACTGAAGGAAAATATACACCTGAAGCATGAGAAGCACAGGCAAAATGCACTTTGAATTTTTCCTAGCTCCCTTTTCTCTTTATAGCAGCAAGATGCCTTGGTTTGATTGAAAAAAAAAAAAAAAAAGAAATCCAAATCTTAAGAAATTAACAATGGAATTTAGATATATCTCTGAGTCCAGCTTTAAAAACAAGACAGATTTTAACAAACTTACAATATTCCTGGTTGCGTTTAGATAGCCTGGGATAGTGATATCAGTATTTCAGCCCTCAGTGGTCATCCAGTATGGATGATCTACAGCTTGCCTCTGGCTTTTTTCAACATGGCTTTCTTTGCTAGCCAGTATGGACCACTCTTTCTTGAGCTGTCTTTTGTTTGCTTGATACTGTTGTGTTTTACTTCTTCTAAGCTAGCCAGATCTGAAACATGAAATCACTAGGACAAAAATTTGCACCAACTGGAGCTCAAACTGACTGTGCCATTTTCTTATTCCTTATCTCGGGAAGAAGATTTTGGATATAATAACTAAGGAGGATGGTGCCATTAGAAGTACTCTAAGATGATTAAACTAGGCTGCTCACAAAGTTGGTTTCTATGTAAGCCCAAGTAACTGGAAGATGGTTCTAAAATTTTTTTGTTTTTAATTATGCCATAGCTTTGGATGCTTATGGTACCTATAAAAAACCTGATCTTTGGTTATATGTGTCTTCAAACACAAACTATTTAAGATCTAAATTTGTCATGTTTCTTGTGGCTAGTTTTACTCAAACCATTCCGGAAAACTTACTAGGGAATTAGATTTGGATTGTAGAAAACTACCTGATACTTAAAAGAAAGTACAGGAAGGGTTATGCATCCCTATCAATCTATATACTCTTTGTGCTACAGGATTCATCTCCAATAAATTGCAGAGTTTGCTGTAAGAATTTTATTTTCAAAGCCGTTCTACAGCACATCAGTTTAGGAGTGATCTCAGGGAGGGCTTCTTGCATACGTGCTCGTGTCTATCCTGAATGCAAGAATCAGCAAAAAAAAGCCATTCATTCAACAAAGAATAAAAATTTGAGTCCCAGTGAAGTCACAGGGAGTTTAGCTGCTGAATTTAGCAGAGTCAGCATCATTCGTGATTTTCAGTTGCATTTTCACACTATTTGAATGTCATCGGAGATGCTGGAGTTACACAAAAGAAGAAGGAGTAAAACCACTCCCATCTAACCAGAGGGGTCAGAGAGGAAAGAAACTTCAGCCCCATCCAGCAGAGGAGAGATATACACTTTAAACTGCTTCATTTGCTCCTATTTCATAGTGGTTTAAAATACTTAAAGCCTTTTCAAATCCCCTTGAACAGGTGCTGTTTTAGATTCACAGAATCACAGAATCACAGGACGGTTGAGTTTGGAGGGGACCTCTGGAGGTCATCTGGTCCAACCCCCCTGCTCAAACAAGGCCGTGTAGAGCCGGCTGCCCAGGACCATGTATTCAGCCTATACTGGATTCACCAGTATTCAGCCTAGATAATGACTTCCCTTGATTCAGGGGAAAAAAAATCCAGAACAACTCTAGTACGCAGAGCTGATCTAGTGCCTTTTATCCTACCCACACCCCATTCTAACTTTCTTATTTCCTTGGATTCCTTTCAGATGTTATTCCTTCCTCTTCCACCATCGTGACAGACCTGCAGCTTCTGTTTCTGGCACTCAGATCTGTACCAGAAAACCAGAATATCAGTACAGTAGCAGTAGCAGCCAAAGTCCTACGTAGCCCTGCTCTAGCTTCAGCCCTGCAGCTGTTCTCTGGTATCACTTTAACTTTGTCCATTTTACATTGCTGTGGTATATATGAGCCTCAAAAATACATTATAAAAGTGGAAGAAAAATGTGATACCTATTTTCCTGCTTCTTCACTGTGGACTACTGTCAGTTTGGGCACAGAAGTAAAAATAGAAACAATTATGGGGAAAGGATGTCACATGGAAGTAGGCTGATATTCTATATCCTGGTAAAGTGATAGCACCAAGGGTGTCCCCAGTTTCTCCTTCTATTAAAAGAAATGGCCCCTCGCAAACATTGTTCAGATAGCTTGATAATTGCCAGCATCAAATGAAAAACAAACTGCCATTGATAATGGATGCCATGATCCTGTTCCTGCTAACGACGGAGAAAACTGTCAGGATCAGACCCCAAAGAAACAGTAATACAAAGATCGTATGTCTGATTTCAGTCACATAGAAGGATTATTGATTTATCCAAGGGTTACTGAAATGAAGATCTGGCTCATGGTTCAGGTGAGGATGGGAGGAAAGTGATTACTGCTTTATTACAGGCCTTCCCTGTAGATATGGGGTGTGGAAATAATCAGGGCTGATCTTACAGGGAGTGCAGCAGATGCACAGCATCTGGTCTGTGGTCTCCAAGGCTACATCTATACTAGTAAACTAAACAGGCTTAGGACATGTTTAAGCACTGCTCCATGAGATCCGTACTGTTTAACCCTTACCACCGTCTCCGGAGTTTGGCCCTTGCCAAGCAGCACTGCTCGCGTGCACAGGTCGGCAGCTGTTCCCCAAAGACTGGGGGGACGAGCCCACCTTGTCCTAGGGGAGACGAGAGTGAGCTGTGAGCAGGGTGAGCTGAGCTGAGCTATGGAGGGCTCGAGGTCAGAGGATGGGCCACCATTCATCCTATTTATTTGCATAGACATAGGCAGAAAGAGTCCCCAGATGACTGGTTTCTGACCATACTTAAGGCATCTCATCCACTACCTCACTTTCTATTGAAATAAAACACATAACCAAGTATTTTTCCCAAAGAAAGAAAGCACATACTTAAATAATTTTCCATTGTCCTTTTGATTATATGGATGAGGGACCAATTTGCATCCTAGCTCTGGTTCCTCTACTTAGAAGAAAACTCTTGTCTACAACTGAAATCCTACAGCCACAAGGGAAATGCACACAAGTCTGGTCTTTAACCAGCCGATGACAATTTTCTTTGCTCTAACTCCGGTGCCTAAAGTAGACTTGGTCACTATTTGTTCCCTGGGACACAGAACAATGGGCTGAGACACTATAAGTTTCCCTCTGAAACGGGTATCAAACTCCTGCTCTGACTTCAGTGAGCAGGACCTCACCACTGGCCTCCTGGAATCCAAAATTATAGCCCTGGGGGTGGGTGTAGCTTTTTATTATTATATCATAGAATTCGGTGTTGTTATATTTCACCATAGTCTCCAAGCACCTCCCATGTAGAATAGACTGGTAAAAGGGAAGTCCCTGATGGGTTTCCTGGATTTTTTGGCTCTTCTCCTTTTTGGGGTTAATTTAATCAAAATTTTTAAAGGCATAATTAGATTTTTACAACTTTTTTACAGAGGCAAAAATTTAAACCTGTTTCCACATTGAAGAAATTTGGAAGGTACCCAAGATTTCCTTTCAAAGTAACATCATCAAATAATATTCTCGTGTATCTGCGATTTAACATTTCAGATTCTTTCCCCTGCACCTTTTATTGTTCCTATTTACAGTGCACCTGAAACACATTGTGTAATTGGCAGAGAGCCCAGATTTTCCATTTAAGAACAGTTTGATGATTTCACTTTTTCTTTCTCTCTCTTTTTTTTTTTTGAAAACAGCAGGTGCTCTACATTGTAAACAATGCCAGTCGCCATAATATTATTAGCTTTTGCATTTTTATTACATTTTTGCGTCCCTACATATTTTAAACTTCATTGCAAGGCATTTTTGGCACCAATTCAGAAAGCTTCTTATTTCATAAGGAAGATGGATACCAGTGAACACAGTGCTTTGTTGTCATTTATAATTAGAAAGCGTAAGATTTACTTAATCATTAAACCACCCAATATTTGTGGGTTTGTTTCTCATTTTCTGTGCGTTACATCTACATCTGTCCCATGCAGTACATTAATTCCCTTTTCTGTAATATGGATTCTTCAAACATTTAACCCTTGTCTTTGTATAGCGTCAAAATAATCTTTTATAACATTGCTTTTCTCCTCCCTATCACCTTGCCTAAGATCCTGTAAACTGCATTTCAGATTTTTCACAGTTTGATGGGTCAATAGCCAGAACTGACATATCCCAGTGGTACTGCAATTACTCTTATTCTGAACCAAGAGTTTATATTCCATTGGTTATTAAAAATGTGTGCAAACAAATGGAGTTGAAGAAAAACAAATCAGAAATTCATTTTAAAAGAAATCTTGAAAAAAATCAACACAAGAAGGAGCAGATGAATACTCCAGAAATGCAAATAACACAAGGCAAGAATTGTCTTTATGTGCAGGATTTTTTTAATGTGTGTGTTTACATGATTTCTAGACAGAGGAGATATCACTTGAAAACAGATTTAGGCAAATGTCATGTGCAATAAATATTTATTGTTAGTATTATTTGTGGTTTCAATGAGGTCTTCATTAGCAAACAAAGGAAAAAAAAATCAAGCTATTTTCATGTTTATACAGCAAGGATGTCTTTTGCTAAACTGCATTTTAAGCTACATTTTTTTTTCCAGATCAATTCAATAAGTGAAAGCCCAACAGAGAACAGATGCAATATAAGAGCAATAAAGGGAAGTAAAAAAAATTAAAAATCCTTTGTTCTCCCTGCAGTACATCCGTAAATCTATTAGTGTTATTTTCCTTTCTTCTCTTTTTTGCATCCCAAGCCAGATCTCAAGTTCTCTGAAGCAATCCTTAATCAAGCTCCCCAAAGGCCTACGACTGCATGCAGCAATTTCTCCCCTGCTCTCAGCACAGATGTTTCGAGCACATTCCATTACACCTACATGCCATTACAGCTAATGGCTTATTCTGATGAAGAAAGCTGCTTTCTGCTCAGTGCAGCAAAGGGGAAAATAGCCTCCTGTACAGTTCGTACACTGCAACAATGAAATGTGGGGGCAGGTGGTACAACAGAACTCTCTAATGTTAATTACATACTGTATTACCCCCAAATTTGGCTGGTCATTAATTATGCTAATTTACCTTCCTGAAAATTAGCACCATTCATGTGAACGTTTGAGCAGTTTTTAGCAAAATGAACTATGGCATAGCAGTTTGTAAACTTAAACCTTTTGAACTACCCAAATACGGGACTGCAGTGGCTGCAAGGTGCGGTACGGAAGGGGGACCAGGCTGGCAGGCAAGGGACCCCGCCAGCAATGCCGGCCCCGTCGCGCGCTCCTCTGTGACCTTGGACAGGCTGCACCTAGCTGCTCCGTGCCTCAGTTTCTGCCTGTGGAAAATTATACCTGCCTCACATAGGCCAAATCTGCTCATGTTTGAAGACCAGCATTTGATTCATGAGCGCTGAAAGGACGACAACCCTTTCTGCTGCAGAACATTATGCTTCAGATTAGTGGGAAAGCTGGAGATGTCAGATAAACGATCAAAATGTTTTTCTCAGGCAAACAATATTTATCAGTTTTTAAAGAAAAAAAAACCAGTTCAAATCTTCCTTCGGAATAAAGGGGGAAAATGAAAAAGTTAAAGATTTCTGTGCTCTATAGTGAAGCTTAATAGACTCCATGCTTTGCTAGAGAGGATGACGTCAAAAATACAAAGCTAGAGAGCAAATATCGCTTCTAACTCCCTAAACTTGTCCAGGCAACTCTGCAATGATTTTTTGTATGTATTTAGATTACATTAGGTCTCTACAAAGAGTGATGTAGTAGCTTCAAGTATGCCTATAGCTAAAGATTGATTTTTTTTTATTTAATCGTTCATAAAAAATTAATCCGTGTCTTCTTCCAACAAAAACGAAGATTTTACCATATTGATTATAGGCCTAACAAAGTAAGGTATCAGATTTAGATTCAATTTGTTTCCCTATGAATTAAATACATTAAATCACATTTTACTCATGTTGAAATTGATTGGGTTTCAGAGTTAAACAAAATATCTTCTCTACGTTGTGAACTGTCTCCATTTCTTCCTCAAGGCTGCTGTTTTCTTCTATCCATCTCCAAGAAGCCATCATCATATTAACATAGATGACAATCTGGCAAGGAGGTGCTGATCAAAGATAAATTTCACACTCGCACTTCGCATTTTCTAATTACACCATCTGTGTCAGACTCTTTCGTGGCAGTTCTGCCCAATCTGTCAAATGCTGCATGCCTATGGGAATGCAGAGGAGCTGAGAAAATCGCCTCCATTTCCCCCACCAGCCGATCCATCACCCCAATCGGAGCTGGGTGGATATATTAGTCTAATTGGTACTGGAATGAAGGTTCCAGACTGCATATAAGATGAGGTGTTTCGGGGATGCAAGACATGAGATTTACAATTTGAATCATATTACAAGGCTTGCCCCAGCTTGTTTCATAGCAAGCTGAGAGCAAGCCATGCATGCAATATCAGCATGTGGAGGGGGAAAAAAAAAGGAGGAAAGAAATGAGGAATATTTAAAAACAAATCATGAATGAGAAGGTGTCTCCTTTCATTACTCTTGGCTTCTTCCAGACATACTAAATGTAAATGATTACCAATAAGTTCAGATGAAATGAATTCATCCTTGTATTAGAATGTAAGAAAAATAAACATAAAGCGTTATACAACCTGACCTACCGGAGATGGCTAGGTGTATTCTATTCAAGTCCTGATCTATTAAATCCAGCAGCTCTATCAAAATAGGGATGGTCCTTTCACAGTAAAAGTGTATTACTTCCTATCCACGATGCATGAGATTAAGTCACACACGGAGAAAAGTTGCAGCTTTTCTAGCAAGGCTGACATTTAAAATTATCTACTTTATGGGTCAACTTTTTTCAGGGAAATTAATCTCAGCTTTGTACCTGTGCGTAAAAAATTGCTGGGTGCAAGCAAATCTGGTGTAGTATCTCTGTGTCCCTGTGCAATCACATTTAAAAGTGAAAATGAGTTGCGCTTCTGGGTGCATGAAGAGTGGTGTGCCTGTTTACTCTGGGGGCTGCAAGCCCAAAAAGCAAGTGCAAAAAATGGTGTGACAAAAGGAAATCTGGTTGTGCAGTAGTGCAGGCTACATGCAAAAATTGTGAGCCACATCTGGGATACGTGTTCTTCCATGACATCTTAGTACATTTGTACATACACTATTGATTTAAAACTTCACACTTCTTTTTTCTAGACAAAAAATGCACCATGGAGACATGCTCAAGTTCATCTCACACATCTGTGGTAGAGTCTGGGTTTGAACTCAGGTTCCCATCCTTTTTGGGTGTTTCCTTCAGCATAAAACTGGTTCACCTAACGATTATTTAATGCTATTATATTTAAAATGAGAAAGAGCAAAAAAATTATGGACCAATTAAAGAACTCTTTATTTTCAAACCTGAATTCCTGTAGGACATAAGAAGCAGGATTCAAGCACATTATTTTGTGTTCCTACCTTTGGTTTATTTAATACAGAGTCAAAAGCGTCACTGATGATACAAGAATGTTGTTGGTCTGCAGCCTCCACAAAGTAACGCTACCAGAGTACGATACTTTTAACACCCTTTTCTGCATTCAGAGTGAGCTGGGGAAAGAGCTATTCAAATATTCATAAAGGACAGAAGACAAATATTTGGCAACTCCCAACATTTCAGTGCTAAATCATTTAGTAAACACAGGCTAACAGCATTAACACAAGATCAGACAAAACTGCCCAGCGCCACTCAGGGCTAGGTCAGCTGAAAGTAACCTTAATGCTGTTAATCAAGCTTTTACTGCCACATATTTGACTGAACTTGTGTCTTTACTTGAACTTTTGAATTTTTCCCTTTCAAAGAAACGTATAAGACAGCCTCAAGGTGGAATATGCCAGAATGACTCCACTTCAGAGGCACAATCAATGAACAGCAATTATCTCAGATATATTTGAGCTTTTTATAGACAAAGACCTTTGTCTGGGTGGGTGCTGCGTAACATAATGTGTCTGTATAGGCTACTTCTCTTTCCCCTGTGCATTTTAATTACACTGGCAATTTTTTTTCCCCAAATAGCTATGAACAGAATTTCAATTACACTTATTCATGAGTGTGCAATGCTCACCCCTGCTTCTGTGAGCCTTGCGTACGGGCTTTGAAGAGGAGGCTAGGAGCCGCTGAGAGTCAGGCTGGTGTCTGTGCTGGGGATGGCACAGGGACCCGCCGCTGCTCTTGAATTAGAGAAGGGGCAGCAGCCCCCACAGGCACACTTTGCAAGGGGTTCGCTGCCAGTCGAGGCGCACGGCTGCATGACGATGTGTTACACGCCACAAGGTCCCTTCCATGCAGGGGCTGACCCCAGGCTGCAGAGCGGGATGGGCTTTACTGGGCACCCACTATGGGGCCTCGTGTGTGGGTGATGGCGGGAGGGTGGCTGCTGTGCTGAGGAGCAGCCGTTCTCTGCAGGTCCTTTAGGACACAAGGAGAACAATTCACTGAGTTTTCAGAAGGCCAAAAGTTGGCGCAGATTCCTCCAAGAAGCTTCTTGTTCCTAGCATGTGAAAAGCAAAGGACTGTATAGTAGTAGTAGGAAAAACCAAGTGGGAAAAACCCTAAAATACCATGGCCAGAATTTACAACCACTAACCCCTCAGACTGCAGTGACCCTATTCTTCCACATATTCTCCATAGCTCCCTGCACAAGCCAGGATGCCCTAATATCACCTGTATTTCCTCAGGGCTGAGCCTATGCCACGTGCTGTCCCCCGTTCCCGGCACTGAGCGCACAGGCGTGTGGCCAGGCAGAAGAGGCACGGGCTGGGTTGCTCTGCAGCCTTTCCTCTCTGCAGGGCTCCCGTCCAAGTCTCGCTCACCCCTCAGCTACTGAATTTCAGAAAATATGTGGGGTTTTTTGCCTTTGTGGGGTTTTTTGCCTTTGAGACAGACGTTGCTATCTTGGGTTACACTTGGCAAATGAGTCCAAAATTATTGGTGATGGGCAGGCAGACAAAGTCAGTACGACTGTGAAACGATGGGGAAAAAGCACCTACAGATAGCAAAAATCAGATAAACCTCTTGCTGGAGAACTGCGTGACAGTATTGACAAGGTGAGAGTACATCAGAGAAATTGGTAGGAATATAACCATCATAAACAGCACCAGTTAAACAGTGGAGGGTGAAGCTGCGCCAGTGTGCATACATAAGGAGCAACTGTTTGTGAAGTGGGAGAAAATGTAACCGTCTCTCGTATGAGAGAGATCTCTGCAGCCAAGGACATATCAACATGCCTGGAAAATCCCCCTTTTTTTCTGCAAGGAAGCCCAGGCACAAACTGTCTGCAGTGGGAACGCCAATGATCCTTCAGGCAAGTCTTTCAAAACTAAACAAACACAAGAGAAGAGATTTGCTTGGCTGCTCTTTGTGCCGTTGCAAAGCCTGTACCTGTTTGTTTAAAGGAGAATCTGGAGGGAAGACCCTGGTGTCATCAGAGCACTGATGCCCCACCACTGACACCCTTCCCCAAAGCCACGTGATGATGGTATATGGGAGGTATCCTGATTTCCTGAAAATATGTGATGTTCTTCTCCAGAGAAGGGAAAGCAGATTTATTCCTTCTGTGAACATGGAACAGTCTGCTCACGCAAGTGACAGAAAAAGCCATTTCTACGGTTTTCTATTGCTACCCACCCTGGGTTGGGAAGGAAGGGCTGGAGGCTCAGTCGTTCATGCGTTATCACTACCAGTCCCCATCCCGCCCACCTGCCTGAGCGCAGTGAAGTCCGTGGCTTTGCACAGGTGTCATTAAGGACCTTCTCTGGAGACAATGGGGCTGTGCAGGTTTAAATGAGGCAACTGAGCTTGAGAAACTTTTGTGGCAGGTGATGATGATAGGTAAGAGGGAACAAGGACTTGCAATTAGTGAAATCACTCTACACTTGTAAACCAAATACATATGATATGCAAGAGACTTGGATCTGTGCTGTGCAGCTCTTGCAGGCTTCTTTCAGAGCAGGGCTGTGCTTTCAGCAGAGACAGACAGTTTTTTAGAGCTCATACGGCTGCAGCCAGTAAGTGTATGCATCATTGTGGTTGAATAAATAAATATCCACTAAAGGAACCTGGTTCAGAAGAGTAAAATAATTAAGAAACATGGAAAACATTACTGCCCATATTCAATTAACAGCTGAAGTATTGTTAGAAAGATGGATCAATCTGGAACGATCTGACTAAAAGCAACAGTTTAGATAACTTGTCTGATAATGGCATGTGCATATCCCATAAATGCCCAGCAATCCTATATCATTAAGGTTTCAAGGACAAGCCTGATTGATGGCAATGTACTTGCAGGAAGCAGCTCAGATGGCAAAACTCCAGTGTGTGCCAGTAAAGTAATTACCTGGGATGGTGACTATGCCATGTGGTCAGATAGGAACAGGGCAGATACTGCAGTGCTCCGAAGACTGCCCTGGTTCCCTCTGCTGAAAGGCAGCTCCATGCACCTGCAACTGAGGCAGAGGTGGCTCTTTGCTTGCTCCTCTTCTTCACTTGTTCTGCTGAGTTTTCAAGATCACTGACTGTCCCATTTCAGTACATCTGCACTACCTTTACGTGCCAAAGGAATACTGTGTCCACCTACAGCGACTTTATGCTGTGTGTGTCGCATTATAAACTGTTCCAAATACAAGCAAATTCAAGATGCACCAGAAATTTGAAACCAAAGTGATGCCATCTCCCATATGCAGAGACACACAAGTTGTTTAACAGTTAACATTCACCAGCAATGAATCTATCCTCCTTATTTATTTTTTTTAAATCTCTGTCTCCTGTTACCATTCAGCGCAAGGACTAAAAATAAGTATGTCACAATCATGCAACCCAATCCAAGTAATCAAGCACTCCTATTTCAGTAATGCTCTTTATGTATAAATATTTCAAGAATAAAGATTATTTTTGAGCTCTTGAGTGCTGAAATATAATATTTATACTTACAAAAGTAATACCTGGGACAAGAATTCAGTGAATCATCCTCCTCAGCTTCCCAACAAACAGAGGCTGTAGTTTCTTTGCCATCATGAGAAGAACTAAGCGTATGGGGGTTAGGGTACAGGAATATGAAAGACCAGCAAATCTTCTTTGTCTTGGCGGTGTCCCATTCCAAAGCGCGCAAGCTGAGCAGCCCTCACCAACAATCAGCTCAGCTCAGTTTAGTTTCCAGTTAAGTATATAAAAGCAGGGAAACAAAGTACAAAGACTTATACTGAACTTCTGGAAGATCAGGGTTTTTCCTTTCGATCTTGCATCTGTGCCTTGACTTAGCAGACTACTTCTTGATCAGATCCAAGGCTAGGTCAGAATTACACCCCAAGTCTGAAAACGGGTTTGGAAATCCAGTGAGGCTCATCTAGTGGCTCCCTGTATCATTGAGATTGTTTAGGCCAGAGACAAAGAAAGCAGACACCTCTTTTTTGTCTTTTGGCAGAGGTGACCCCTGTTTCAGAGACTTAAAAATTTGGCTTAAATTAGTCTGAGCTTCAAGGCAAAAGCAGGTCTCTTCCTATTGTGTGCCTCCTTTTACATGCAGAACTTGAAGTAAAATAAAAGGCCCTGCTCTTGATCTAAACCATTTTATTAATTTCTAATTTGATTACATGATGGTTTCATTTAAGTCAGTGACAAAAGTCCCCTCCCCCTGGTTTCACTGGGAGTGGGATCTGTCCCAAGGAAGATATCAATACACCTGTACTTTGTGGGCTGCCTACATGTCTTTTAAACAAACTGTGATGGAAAGCAAGAGCTGACCACATTCAATATGCTGATTTTGTGTCTTGGACCCATATCTAAAAAAACAGAATTAGCACACAAATCGAACAAACAAGTTAAGTAAAGAACCAGTGATTATTATTGTTATTATTTACAGCATATGGAATATGCTGATGTGAATATTTTGCTTCAGAAGATTATTTTGCAGAGGGAAGCATTCATATATTTCTCAGCTATGTTCTTAGTTATGCCAAAAGTAAAAATTAACAAAACGATTCTAAGCTTACTTAATTTAGACAACCATGACAATTCTGTCCTGAGCCATCTGATATTCTACAAAATTTAGAGGTCACAACTGATATTAAGCAGCTGCCACCCAAGGCTGACAAGAAAAGCTGAGGCTCTGTTCTGGACCTCGCTCGTCCATGCATTTCCTACAAGCAGCAACTTGACCAGAAGTCTGGAATTTCACAAATCACTTAATGGAGAGAAAGAAGAACATTTACCTTTTGTTTTCTAGGAATGACTTTCACATGCGGAGAGACAACATTGAAAGAACCAGACGTCACATGCAAAATTAATTGTGAATGTGAAAGAGATGGTGAACGGGGCATAATATTTTGCATCGGATTTACAAAACTCAAGGTCAGTTCAATACTCCGAGATAATTCAACGATATAGCATGCAGTAAAGAAGTATAGATGAAGTTCTGCCTCCTTAAAAGCTATAACAAAGTGCCCATTGTGTTTATGGAACAGGACTGAACCTGGTATCCACATCCACAGATACCTCGTGTAAGACCCTGCATATAAGTACAGTTTTGATTTCCATCATATTGCATATACTGCCCACTTTAGGAAAAGACTGATCACTGTCTGAGCGAACATATAAAGTTAAGCCCGCAATAGGTACAATGCTTTCCACTGAGGTGTATCAGCTTATGTTGAGTTAGTCAGAGGAGTGCCTAACAATATTAATAGCAGAATCCATTTAGTGACACTAGGAAAAGTAAGTGATTGAAATACAGAACGGTTTTGCAACTGAATTTTAAGGGAAAAAATGTTGCAGAAAATTTTCACATATCTGTTTCAATGTTTTCATTTATCAGTGTTTGTCATCCTACTTCTTCACCTTTCATTTTTGTTGCAAAATGGAAGGTGGAAAAGAAAAGGCAGAACCTACGGCTCTGAAAGGTACAGTATAAATATGAGTTTACAGTGTTTTATTTTTCCTTTTTTTTCATTATCTATATTTCTCAGATGCCCTTGATTGTCTTGCCTTTTCTTAAAGAGAATATGCTACTATTATTTATTGTTCCATCAAGGGTAATAGAACATCATTCCAACCACAGAACCCATAAATTAATAGTGTACAGAAAAAGGCTGAAGTTTATTGTGAACTTCTATACAGTTTTGGGGTTTTTACATTTTAAGGCACCACAAATGCTAAGAAAATCTGGAAACATGGAAAGGGTAATAGTATGTTTTTTCTGTGTCTGAAGGGAAATTATACAGCTACTTTTGATAGTCCACTGGTAACATTTTTAATGCTGACATTTGGCTCTTCACTCCTGTGAGTTATTTACATTTTCCATACTGAAGATCCTTAATCCTTCAAGCCAAGGATTCAAGATAATATTGAATTAAAAGTAACACAGTTTTTCATAATGGAAAAGAACATGCAAGGAAGCAGTTGTAATATTTGAAGGAGAGGAGCCATCTGTTTAAAGCCTTGACACTGATAACACGGGGACAAACAAATTCAGCGGAACAGTTCACATGAGCAGTTGCTTACGTACTTAAAAGTTTTGGGGATGGGCCTGTAGAACGTGACTGGATTTCACTGCACTAAAATCAGCAGAAATCATAAAATATTCCAGCAGTGATGTCAAGACAATGACCATAACACTGAAAGTGTTTGCCATGTTATTCTCATTATTTTTCATTGTGACAGGTTTTACTAAGGCTATTTATTGTTAACACATGGGTTCGTGGGTTATTAATATTGCATATAGATATATATGATTCCTGTATTATTGCCCAGCATAACTGAGATTTCAGTGGAAAGACAGACTTGGAATTTTAAATATTGAATTCCAGATGTCTTCTCAGTAGACCTTTACTACACAAAGATGCATTATGCATTTACAGTTTACTACCTGGAGAGAAAAGAATTAATATAGGGGTTGCACATGTCCACCTTCTATGTCAAGCTCAGCTGAGGAAATCAGTTCATACCACAGCTGGTCCAAAATCTATCACACTTTTACATTTTTGGCAGGATGTCACCTTAGGCACTGTAAATGGTGTATGTGTGCTATATAATTATATTGTCCATGGATTTATGCACCTGTGTTGCATATTTCATTACATTTTCTTGGCCTGCTTATTAGGACTACATTTTACATGTCTAATAACACAATTCAAATTCTACCAAATATGAAACACTGACTTTCAAGCAGAGCTAAATGAAGCTTAAGTAATTTAACATGAACCAGTGGAAGACAAAAGAATTACTTCACCCATAGCAAGGTCACAAAGTTCCTCTTGCTGCTCTTCCACCCACATTTCCTTTCTTTCTACTTGTAAAAAAAAATTGAGCTGGAGAGGTGCAATTTTAATCCATTTATTTACTGACAATACAACGGAAAGCTCGTTCCTTTTTTTGGAAAGAAAGCGTTAATGGGACATTTACAGGAAATCACAACGAGCTTGGAATCTTTTGCGGAATCAAATCAGAGTTCATACAACAAATATCATGCGTATTTTGTTGTTTCTAAACATCAATTGGCCATATAAAAAGTGTAATAGAAAAATTAAAAATTTGTGATTACAATGACACAGAGCGTGTGCCAACAACTCTGTGGATGGCTTTTTATCTCATTTCCTTAGTGAAAACAGTTAACTAGGCACTGGTGAGATATTCTGTAACTGCGCAACAAAAAGCTGGCACAACTGCCAAGTGTGGCATGCCAGATGTGTGAATACATTCTGGAGAGCAGTATCAGCAGCTCCAACAGAAAGCCATAGCCATTAATCTAGAGACCTCTGGGAGTTCAGGATCGTGCTGTAAAACCTAGACCCTGCCAAGACTGCATCAGATAAAGCCATCAATGCATTGTAAAAAAGACACAAAACCTATTTCATGGGCTGCACTGATCAAGCAATTACAATCATTGACTACATTAAGCAAAGAAACAGCGGGGTGCCCTATAAAATTGACTGCCAACTTGAATAATCAATAGACTCCATGTAGAGTAAATTAAATAACTGAAAAACTATTTGGAAAAGCTGAAGTTAAAAAGCCAATCTGTAATCCCTCATCCATGGAAAACGAATCCTGCATCCAAAAGATTCTTTAGCTTGCTTTCATTCTTGTCACTGGGAAATACAGTAACAGTAAACTAAGACGTTCTTTAACTATCTCATTCAGTAGTTAATAATTGTTCATTTAACCCGGGCATTCATAATCAATGCATGTATTAGTATCATACCTCCCAATCTGCCAGGCTTCAAACATGGGCCTAAATTGCAGGGCTAATACTCAGAACAAGGGAACCCAGAGAAATTGTATGTACTCTGGGAGACTTAAAATGATACAGAGTGCTTTCCCTAATACAAGGCATATTCAATTTGGCCTGACTCTCCTGATTATTTCCAACATAAACCATTTACAACAATAGCCATAATTTTGCAATTGATAGTAGAATGGGTTGGAAATGTTACAACAGAGCATTTTTTTCAACAGCAGATGCTGATTCATCAGAAACAAAGGTTATGGAAACAGAAAGGCGTTGACTAAACAGCTTTTTTAGTCCAACACAGGAGGGCGGCTGACAGAGAGCTTCCCCCTCTCTCCCCCCCTGCCAACACGTGCAGGTGGAGATAATGTGCCCCCCCCCGCCATAGCTGCCCATCAAGGCAGTGGCTGGAGCGTGTGCTTGTCTTACAGCACTCCTCCAGAAGAGAAATCTGAACCCAAGTGCTGAGCAAGGAGCACCACCCTGGATTTTCTCTCTTCTGGACCTCAGATGCTTTTCCGAGAAATATTAACAGCTTTTGGGTTTTGAATGTAAAGAAGCCTAACAGTTTCTGGTTTGTTTTGTTTTTCAAAATTTTTCAAAATTTGGAGGGGTTTTAGGGTATGCCTAAATGGCTGTACAGGACGGGACTGCAATGGTGCTGTGGAGCAATCTACGTATATCAGCAGTCCACCTGCAAATTGCTAGAGCTGGGTAGGAGCTGTCTTTTACTAATTGCATTGCAGTATGTCAATGGGGCTCACCCAGACACTGTTTTGGAGAGGGGCCATCAACTGTAGGACTATGAGAGTTTTTTCAAGGCTGATACTTTCATTGTAGCATTAGGACAGCTAGGAGCGTATTGCAAAAGCATATCCAAGTTATTATGTCCTAACAGGTACTGTTCAGGTTGTTAGGACTTCCAGGGCACATATGCCATAGTTCTTTCTTTGCAGTAAGATGAGCCAGCTATCAGCACTGCAAGAGTATCCGTGTCTAAAAGTGCTCATTACTTTGTGCCTCATTACCAAGTGGAATACCAACCTGAGAAAAAGCAGAACGTCAGATTTTAACTCATGTCCCAGCTGGCCTAAGTACCATTTCACACGGCCACAGGTTTGTGCATATTACCTGAATTTGGTTCAACACTTGGCAGGAAATATGCTGCGGCAAAGACATAGCCCAGAAGAACAGTTCAGCACTATTAGATTGCTTCATATTTCAAGAAGGAAGGGACACCTGTAAAAACCTCAGTCAATGGCAAATATTCTGATTTTATATCCAAGAGAAAATGGGTTCTTTTTAATTCCTGTAGTAAAAACAATAAGAAGTCCCTCTTTTGAAAAAATGGCACTTTTTGATGCCTATGCAAATTTTCTCAGTTTTCATTCTCTTGTTTTGAAAGAAAAGTCCCTTTCTGCAGTGAAAATATATTCTTTCTTGGAAAAAAAAGCCTTCTGTTTTCATTCTACCAAACTAGGAAATATCAAAGGCAAAGCTGCAACATATTTTGCTTTTCAGAGAATCTGGAGAAATGTGATTTAGCAGTTTTTCCAGTGGTGCAAATATTTTTTACTCACCTCACACTAACATGGGTTTTTTTGTGTGGATAAATTAACACGTAAGCAAGGGTGTTAGGCTCTGTACCTATGGTAATAGCATGAGTTGGGTTCTTCACTGACAAATGTTTTCTTATTTTTTTAGCTGAAACATAATGTAGAATTTTGGATTCATTCAGTCTGGTCTGCAGATTAAAGGAAAACAGATGAAGAATTCACTCCTCGCTATAGACAGCTTTTCCATTGGGTTGAAAAAGTACTTCTAGAATATATTCAGTACATATTCAGAATAAATATTGGAGCAGTCATCATTACTAAAAAGGTTTTTATAAATTAAGGCATCTGGGAAATCTGTAGGACATAATTTCATCAATGTTCTGTGGAGTTTTGTACAAACATTTTTCTTTCTTGGTACACAATAAATAAGTTGTCAATAAACAGTCTGGGATAACAGTACTCTCTTTCTCACCTGTTCAAAAAAATGGGGACAAAACCTCTGAAAACCTCTGCATTATAAGCAAACTCACAGTAACTGCATATCAAAGAAAGAGAAATATGATGAAGTAAAAATGATTATGTGTCACAATAAAATTTTCCAATTTGTCTGCTGATTAGATGGTAATGCTGCCCATAAAAGCGAGGGCCGGGGCGGGGGGGTGGGAAGCACTGCAGAGAACCTAATAAAACATCCTACTGAAACCTATTGTATTTACTACTTATTAGATTCTGAACTCAAATAGATCTTGATTGTTGAGAGCTTGGGTATTTAAAAGCCTTAAGATCATCAATTACATTACTCATAATTTCCACATCTGCCTGTTCCCCAGCAATTCAGAAAGAGAGAGATGGCTGTTATAAGAGTCTTTCTGCAACTTGATTACTATGAGTCTCTGTTACAATGTGCACTTGAAATGCCTTTAAGAATTTGAACTTAACTGTAATTTGCAGCTTTATGGAACTCCTACGTGGATCGCTTTTTGGTGATAGTGAAAATCAAATGAGTGGAGATGGTCCAAATTACCTGGAAGAAAAGCAGGTCCTTATCCACTCAAAGGAATCCCTACCAGCCTGCCAAAAGCACAATAAACGCACTCTTCTTTCCTGCGTCATCTGGAAAGTGAATATGTATTTCAAATTAAACAGAAACCCTGATTAGCTCTGTTATTATGAAGCTAAACAACAAGAAGACTATGTTTGCAGAAGGCATTTGCAGGCTGCAGGGAATGTTTCTTCCCTATTGTGTCACTCGTTTCAAAATGAATACTTTTTTAATAAGACCCTTTCTTTTTTCAAAGCACTGGCATCCTGATCCTGTTTCCCAGTAAAGTCAATGAAGAGCTACCCATTATCTCTTATGGGAGTTGGATCACACTAATGGAGTGTACTTTTCTCATTCACAAGCATCCACACCCATGCTGCTTGAAGACAGTACAAGGTGTTCTTACATTGAGATCAACCTGACTCTAGTAACAGAAATATGCTCTTCAGTAACTATACTGGCTGCTCCTTTGGTATTACTTGAGTGCTACCTTTATTTGAACTCAAAGGGTGGGATTTCAAAGGAAATGGAGACATTTAACAAGTTGCAGCATCGGACGGAGGCCTGTATGAGAAGCCCCACTGAAATCAATGGGAGTATCTATAAGGTAATTTTAAATGCAAGTATCAGACCTCAGAATGTATGTATGTATCATGTACTGTGCTGTAGAATGAGGCTGGCATGTGCAAAATGGAGAGAAATAAGTGCATAAATAAAAGCATTTCCAGAAATTACTCTTGTAAAGGACAAGTGTAGAATATGCAGCTTACTTAGTTGCCAGCGTGTCAGCATAACTTCTTCTGGGTGGTCTGTTTCTCCTTAGGTTGACATATCTCAGTATTTCTCACGGAGAAAAAAATGCTCTCACTGCTGTTTCACTGAATGTCACTTTTGTGAAGTCCATAGAACTTTAGTAAGTATAACTTGTTTGTCATTTACTTTAATTGATTATAGAAATTGCATCCATTACTAATACCTGATGCGATGTTCAGGAGAGAGAGGACTCTTGTTTTAAATTTTCCCTCCCTGTATCTGTCCTTCATTTAAAAGACCCCTGAGAAGTTCTATACAAAAGACTAAATGTCAGAGTTAAGCCTCCAAACGTCAGGAGACAGGCAACCTGGAAGTTGACATGGGTTTCCCAAGGAAGAAAGGATGAAAGAAAGCTAAGGGGAAGGAAGGGTGAAGGAAAGCACAGGTATGATGAAGGAAGTTATGAAGTCACAAAGACGGTGTAGAAAGGTGATGGAAGGGGCCATATGAGGGGGAAGATGACAAGGAAATGCACGCGTTGCTAAAGCAATAGAAGATATGTCCAGGAAGAATAGCAGTTCTTAAGAAACATTATCACCATCCTTTGATAAATGCAAGCAAGAATGCTGGGGCAAAAAGAAGGTTAACTATCAGCTTCTATTTTGAATTACTGTTCGAAAACCTACTTTGCAAAATCCTGCAAACCAATATGTTGATGACATGAAGACAATCTCTGACTTACGACTGTTTCACCGAAGGCACCTGCAGGAATGTAAAACAGGGAGATGTCGATTCTGCCTAGGTCGTAGGACAGATTCGGCTTTCACCTCATTGCAGTAGACACATTTATGATTTAAACTGGTGAATATGAAAGGAGAGGGGAGCTTTCTTCCTGGAGAAATGTGACAGCTCAAACAGAATGCAGCACTGCTCATCCTGCCCTATGGCAGAGAAAGGCTTTGTGGTGCTTGCTTTCTCTGAAAGACTTCCTTGGGAATCCAAAGAACTCTTTCCACAGAATATATTTTGGTTTTAATAACTTGGGGTTTAATTATATTCCCTTATACTTGTACAGGAAGACTGAGCCCCCCAATTTTCATATGGTAGGAAAAGGCAGCATTTTGTATCTTTCAATGTCATCACTACTATTGTTTTTTTGGTCATCTACTTGAGTGTGGTGAGTATAACAAGATTTCTACCTCTCAATGATTCCACATTGATCTGTATACATAAATGGATAAAACAGTTACCATTAAAAATATCAGTACAACAACTTAGATTTTCTCAGGCAAAGTATAGCTAACGGCAAATGTTTTCTACTGAATACACCACTGCTACGTCACTTTTATGGACTTTTCCAAGTGCTATTTATAAATAACTGTATTTGTATTCTGCCCCTTCATTTGCACAGCTCTTGCTACAGATTTAAGTATCAATTTTCTGGGAAGCTTAAAAGCATGGAAACATGGGTTTCTCTTCTAACAATAGAAATTTTGGGAGACGGAAAATAGCGGCACTGAATTGTTCACTGAAACTAAGTAATATTTTCTCATGTAACTTAGCACATAAAAAATACTATTAAGTGCACTTACAAAGTAAGTAAGTATGAAATGAGTAACAGTATATTGACAAAATATATAGTTATTCGGATTAGGAA
Source organism: Fulmarus glacialis (assembly GCF_000690835.1). Lineage (NCBI taxonomy): Eukaryota > Metazoa > Chordata > Aves > Procellariiformes > Procellariidae > Fulmarus > Fulmarus glacialis. Next base: position 94,569 of record NW_009212443.1, read on the forward strand.
TGAAGCTGCACTACACACTAATGGGATTAACCATGTGTTTTACCTACATTACAAAATGGGGAAATCTTAAAATGTTGAAAATGGAAATAATTAATATTTTTCTCCTACAAACAAAAACTGAAATAGATGTAAGCAAACATTTAGAATGGGGATTATCTTACTTCATTTCATTCACCTAAATGTTAAGACACAAATTTAGGTTAATCGTCCAGGGTTTCTTTGTACTTTATAGACAGAAAGAGATACCATCAGAAGCTGGATCACCTTATGCCCAAAACCCATCTCAGATGAATGGAATGAGACACCCTCTGGACGTGCTTATTCTTTCCATTAACCACAGCAAATGCCCTGGACCACACACCTAATTTTCCAATGCCTGAAGTTAGGTGCAGTTCTTGCTGCACAGAAGGGACTCGCATTCCTCATTCTAGAGAAGAAAACTTTGAAATAAGCACAACCATCCCTGTACATAGTCAAGAGAATACAGTTCATTTTACTCAACACCGGATAAGGACCAACAATAAATACGGCCCATAATGTACAGCTCCATGCAGAATTAGACATTTGAATAGCCCACTATGTTGTGGGAGAACATTTTGAAGAATCAAAATATAGTCATAATTATATAATTTTAAACTTTAAGGTTTATCTTCTCGCTCTAAAAGAAGACACCACATTAAAATATTCTTTTAATTTTTGGATGTTTCTATTGGTGTGTTAAAACTTAGGTTTTCTTCTAGTGATTTTTGTTGTGCCCCTAAAATGTATGGAGGGTTGTTTTCCTGATCTTTTTAATGAACTCATCTTTTCCCAGATTCTTTATTACTTACACCAAATTTTAATATTTCTGTCTATTCTTGTATGTTTTATGTCAATTTTTTATTGTGATTCCTTACCAAAAACTTCCCAGTCACTCAGTTTACATATTATATACCCTTCTGGACTGCAGAGAATACATAGATACATACAGGACCTCCTTAAATTAACTCTGATTTGAATGAAAATATATCTTTTGAACTAGTATAATGATTTTCTTACAGATCCACAAATTCCTTATCACTCTTGCAATAGCATTGCGTAGTGACACCCAGACTCTGATTTCATACCTTCATCTCTTCTTCTCCTAACAGTCTTTCTCAAAGAAACAGCTTCCTACGACAGAGTTCACTATCATGGAAATATTGGCCACTTGCTTTGTTCTTAGATATTTGGTGTTACATTTGATTGCTCTTACATGTTTATGTTATGCTGAAGCCAAATACAATGCTATGTCAAGAGTGTTCTTGACTCCTCTTTTCCCAGTCATTTGGCAACCTAACAGTTCCAGTAGTAAAAAGTTTATATTTGTTTCCAGGTCATAAATAAAAATGTTAAGTACATTAGGGGCAAGAAATGGTTCCCGTGAAACTTGCCAAACATTGGCTGAATTTTGAGATGACATTTTCAAATATATGGCAACAAATCAAAGATATTCAAATATACTACACTTGCATATGAAGATGCTATATTCAACTGTGAATGTCTCATATTCATAGATTATTATCCTGGACTAGACCTGATTTCTCTTAATATCTCTCAACACAGACCTTTTCTGTTGGAAGGATACTGCCTGCACTGCAGATCAACAGAGAAAGTCAAGATTGGTGGCCTCTGCAAATGTTTTCTAAGAGTAGTGATAACACTCTGCAGGGTTATCTGATCTGTTTCTCAGCTGGTGTGGCTATATGACTTCTGCACTTGAATTGACTTGTCCAATGAGCTTCAAAAAAACCAACATCAGGACTGTCCTCTCCTGCACTTATTATCAAGCCCTAAAAGAGAAATCAGACAAGGTGTGAATCTCTTCACAAAAAAAAGTAAACTATCAAGCCTATACTGGTGATCTTCATGGTTTTAAAGCCAACTGAAATGGAAGAGAGGAATAAATATCAAAGATTTGCCACAGGGAATAGTGGCTCCTGTTGGACTGTCAGCATGCAAAAGTAGTACCAGTGGTGTTGAGATTAAAATGCTAAGCACACTGTGCTCCCCCATTTGAGGCTGAAACGTCAGAGAGCTCTGAAAAATAGGAAGTCTAGGAAGTCTAATTAGTGTGATAGACCTGAAAAAGTTCTTGAGAAAGTGACTGATACAGATCTGGACAATAAAATAAAATCACAGCTACACAAGGAAATATAAAAGATTTTAATCAGACATGTGTGTTACTGTATCCTGAAGATGCATACCTTGAAAATTCAAAACATAATGCCTGATATAAACATCCATGGCAGACAAACTTTTGCTAATTTTATGGGTATAGGCAAATTGATTGCTCAATTAAAAATAAAAAATAGGCACATAACCTAGAAGACAATAACCTATAGGAAAGTGTGTGATACAATGTACAAGGAACTGTCCAAATGTATATTAAGGGGAGATGCAAAGCTGTTCTTTGGAGCTAGGCTGCTGAATAAATGGATGTCAGTATGGGCTGTTATACGATCAGTATGTGATATCATATTTTCTATCTGCTATGCTGACCAAATAAATTAATCTGTCTGATGAATCTGGTCTAAATTGATTTGGTGATTAAAAGAAACAGAGTCAGTTAGGAATCCTGGGGGTAGTTGGCAGGATAGACTTTGGACAAATCCACATTCATGTCCAGGTAAATGCCCAAAGATGGATTAATGCAATACTGACGGTGGTCAGTGGGATAGACAGAGCCTAGAAGAAAGAAAAAAATAACATGAGGAAAAAAAAATCTATTTTTTTCATTCACCCTCTTCAACTGCATTTTCAGCCAGCTGCACAATAGAGTCATTATCACACTCCAAGTATGATCAAAGGGTGGGTTTTAAGCCTGTGATTGCTTGAGAAGCTTTGTTCACAATCCATAGCTTCTGTAAAGATATCAGCTCCTTGCCCTCCAAATCTCTTGAATACAGTCCTGAGAGATGCTGAGTAAGCTCCATTGAACTGAAGCACAACGGAGGCCATGCCAAGCCCCTCTGAACCTGGACCACAGCTTCTACGGTTCAGGAATGTGTGCTATATCCACATACGTTTAAAGTTGTTTAAACCTCATCGATCCTAAAAGGGAAGGGCATTTTGCAAAGGAGAAGATGCCCCAACATCTGAAGCTTCGTCAAAACTTGCGAAAAAAGTAATTTTATATATCCACTTCTATGCAGAGCTCTGTATTCAAATAAAATCATGTTTCTGAGTAAATAGCCCAGGCCTGTTATGCTAAGATGTTCAAAGCAAAGATGAGGCACAGTACCATTCCAATAACTATGAAATTGTTACCGATAGCTACTGTTTCATAGCTGTTCCCACTGTCATAGAAATGAATACAACCAGTGGAAAGTAAGTCAATTTGCAGAAAGCTTTATATATTATTTTGCTGAGTAAAAGAAACACAGATCTGTTTCTTGTTTAGGAAAGTCAGCTACACTACACGAGCACATGCCGCTCTGTCACCAGCCTTGTGGGTCACGGTTCTAATAGGACTAAGATACAGACCTCATAAAATCAAGTGTAAACAACTTTTTTCAGTTGAGATCATATAGCCAGATTAAGTATTCACTAAGGTCTTGTGGTCAAAATATTAATTGAAATTTCAAGGATATTGTTTTTAAAAAAGGAAGGGAATTAAAGCGAGGACTAGATACTTATGCAGCAACATTCAAAAGCATATCAGTGTAAAGAAACATTAAAGAAGAATTTTTAATTGATAGGCACATAATCAGTGCCTACAGTTCTCTGAAAGAAATCAGTGCACCCAGCATGAAACATATGAGTTTTACAAACATCATTTCAATTTTTTTTATTACCTACGAGCATTAGGATATACTTCCTTGACTCTATAATAATTGCTTGCAGTTAATTACAAATGAAACAGAAGTGCTGGTAATATTAGACTTGCACCCTGCATAAAGCTAGAAATTACTGCTATTACTCTTATTTGCTGAGAATATTGGGTCATAGATGCTAATTAGCAGTTCATAGCCCCCTACAGGAAAAAACTCATTATTATTAAAATCTGTCTTGGTAGCCAAAGTTACCACTCATGTCACTGTGAACGTTTTTGTCAGAGCAATTATAAGGTATGGAAAAACTTAAGATTTACTTTTGTATGAAGAGAATTTTGAAGGTTAAAAATACAATGTGCTAATCTAAGAATTAATTGCCATATCAAGAAAGAGATCCTGACCTATTTTGTCTTAGTAAAATCTGACTGTATATTTTTATTAAGTGTGCACACAAACACCATTTCTTTCAAAAATATATAAAATACAAGAAAAGCCTCTCCACAGCCAAGTAAAAAAACAGAGTAAAATGAGGCATAAGCAGCTAACAGAAATGAATGTTGCAAGGTCATACACCTAGAGCAAGGAACATGATTTATTATTCATCAGTAATTTTGGGGGAACATTTCATTTTCCTGTAAACAAGGTCCTAATTCAGAAAAAAAAAAAAAAGTAAAGCCTTGTTTATCCAAGTTTTCTGCAGTTTACTTGAAAAACATGAAGCAGAAAATGGTGCTTTTGTGTGATTTATTAAACCTCTCTCTCCATAGCACATGCAACTAACTTTGTATGCTTGAGGGAAAGGAGACAGTGAATAAAAGAGCAGCTAATTGTAATGCCAGGCTGAATTCCACTTGTTTACTGAGAAAAAAAAAAATGTAAATGCCATGTCAGGATGAAGCAGTGGTTTAGGAGTGGTTCTAAGTCACGTAAGGGTGCGGGGGCAGTCATCACTCCTAATTTCAGCCATGTGAAACCAGGCAGTTAGTCTAAAATGTTTGTCTGGATGCCCCGCGTTGACCAAAATGGGGGAGATACACCAGCCCAGAGTGAGTCCTTACCAGCCTCTCTCGAATGGCTACAGGGTGACCCTAAAACATGAGTACAGGCTACAAGTTGATCTTTCTACAGCTTCAGGTGGGAGAAAAAGGATCTCAACTGTAAACAGCCAACAGATACAAATCCTTCCAAAGTCAGACATATTCAGCTGCTTATTGTTACACTGAGTACAGCAAAATGATGAAGGAAAAGCAGGAATTTGAATGACACATAAATGTTGTTCTAAGACGGGGAGGAGGCCCATATGAATTGTGCTGTGTTTTAAGGAAAAACAGTTTCTCAAAATCGTACTCTACCTTCTCTACATTAGGCTGAACTTTGCTTTCAGCAGAGCTAACTGGATTTCCATCAGTGTAAAGGAGAATGGGACTTGACTACTAATGCAACCACACTGCTCACCTACTAATGAAAATGAGTTTTCCTTTCATCAGAGGGGTTTACATTAGTTAAAATTAAAGAGAACAAAGCATTATTTGAAGACCTCTAATAGCACCCAGAAAAAGAAAAAAAAAATTCCTGCATTAAAACTGGGAAATGAAACCAGTCATGTAATATGCTGTTAGAGAATTTGTTATCCGTATGCTGGCACCTTCCTAATCCCCTGAAACTCTGGTATGAAACCTGGAACTGTGAATAAAAACAACCCAATTCCAGCTTACCCATACATTACAGGCCTTGTTTCAAAAATGGGAGATCCGTGTGAGCAGACAGAGAAGGGGCTTGGTGCATTTAGGAATGCATAAAACAGTATACAAGGACTGCATTATAGAGAGGTATATATGTTTTTGCAGAGATTTAAGAAAATATAACTAGCCTATGGTAGGTCTCTTGCCCTGGCCACCCAAAGCTGCTCTGCTCCACAGGATACCCTGTTCAACCAGCATACTTTAGCTACCACCTTCTGGACAAGCACTTGGTGCTATTGCTTAGATAATGCAGCATGGCAGTGAATTAACAAGATGAATTGCAAGGTGTAGTTTAGCAGGCCTCTGGGAAACAAACTCTGGAGACAAGTGGATTTTTTACATGGCTGTGTCATAGAGGACCAATCCTGTAAATTTTACTCATACAATTAGCTTTCATTCAGTTGAGTGGGAATTTTGCAAAATTAGGTCCTAAATTATTACTAGCAGTGTTTTTTCCTGACTGCCAAGGTCAAATGTCACTGCAGTCCAGGCAATGCAAAACCAAGGTATAGTTATAACCAGCAGTCATCACACTGAGTGCCTGATGGCGTGTTGATCATGGCACCCTAAAATGAGAAAGTAGTGGTGGAAATGGGTACCTCTGGGCTAACACTGAAACATTGACCTGGAGGTCACCCACAACTGACCCCACCACTTCTGCATCTTTATCATATCCTGTGTATATTCAGCCACCTTATGCAAAGCAAGGCTTTTTCAGGAATCATTTGGGCAGGCTCAAGGTTGGGGCTGGGCCATTGCTAACAGTGGAAAATTTGGTGATCATCAGTGGCCCTTCCCAGCTGTCCGTGTAGACGTAGACTGTGAGCTCTGAGGCACAGCTCTACACGTGCCCACCTCTTGCACGAGGGCAGGAGTATGAGTGTAACTCCTGACTGTGTTTACAGCACACCATTCTTTACTCTTTGCATCCAGATAATGCTCTTGGTTAGCCAGCTGAAGTGGATGACATTAAGAAAGTGTCTGTTTTCTCCTGCAAGCTACCAGTGTCACAGCTTGATTCCAGAAACATGAACATTTATGTTTCTACATTAAAATAGGAAAAATTATACTACTTAGTATTGTATCATAACAAAGTATAATCTAACAATGCATGACGCGACACCTTAACGCAGATAGAAACCGAATATTGCCCCTTCATAAATATGTCCCCAAAATACTATAGTAAAACCAATACTGATATGTATTGTTATTACTACAATAACAATCAAATAAGAATTGCTTTCAGATCTCTCGGCTAGGCCTCCTGTATATTATTCAAAGCATATCTCTGCTGGATCCTCGAAGACATTCAGCTAAGAATCAGTTCTACTCATTGTAAAGTAAAGCTATTAACACACTTCTTGTTTTCACCTGTAAATCTCTTTATAAAGATATGTACATGTCATTATCACCATTTTATACATCCCATAGCTAAAATCAAATTACATTAGTATGCATGAGAACATTTCTCTCCTAGTGCATGCAATATGGTTTTAATACATTGGAGACTAGAGCTCTGCTGATTTACCTCCCCCAAATTTCTTACAGATTCGTCAATATTAGAGTTCTTAACCCAAGTTAATTGATTTTCACGTAACTCATGTTAGCTAACAAATCTGTGAAGGCTAGTGTAGGCACTTCATGAATGCTTGTTGCTCCATGAATTCATATCGTATTTCTGTGTAACTGTCTCAGAGCTTCCCTTTGTTCTCAGATACACAGAATGGGTCACAGTCAAGGCTGTATGGATTTTTGGAGCTAAAAAACTTTAAAAGTCATCTGGAGAGAAGAAAATAAGGGTTTTGTTTTCATTGTTTCTGTGTATTTGTGTGCATGGTTACAACAGATACATATGAAAGCCTTGAAAATTTTCCTAAGCTAAAACACATCCTTAACAAACCAAGGGAGGGGTTTTTTTCGCCTGTTTTAAAGTGGTTTAATGTTAAAAATCCAGGTCTTGTCTACCCTGGAAGACAGCATGTCAGCTGCAGAACCAGTCAGATAGTTACATCCCAAGAGAATGAAGAAATCTGAGCAACTCTGCAAACAGCTGTTTTTAGCTATATTCTCTACATTCTTTACTTTTCTTAACACCCATTTAACTCCAGTAACAAATGAACACTGATGAGAAATGATGTCTTTGTTAAAGATTCAATACCCCTCGAGAGCTCCAAATAAGCATCTGAAATTCCCCAAGAAAGTTCTTCCAAAAACAAAAGGTTAATTACATTTTGCTGGGTATCTCCGGGTGAAGGCTATTTTTCTGCCATGCAATTACAATAAGAGTAAATTGAAGGTTTTCAGGATTTCAGGGGTTTGATTGATGCGTTCATTAATTCACCTTTTCAAACTGAGGAAGAATCAAGTTTTAAATATTTTATTAATAATTTGCATTTTTCTTGAGGTCATTTTTCTATTGTTACTTTGTCTGATTGACTGGTACCTGATGGCTGGATTGAGACACGGAAGTCCTTTTTTGTCCTGATTTTCTAAACAAAAGAAGTTTGTGTGTTCATACGGTTGGAATGAATTTCTTCTTGCTTGTAACTATTGAACTATTTGACCATTTTCAACCAAATTGGACAGAGTTGTAAGTGTTTCAAACAAGCTGTGTTCCAACAACTTTCAGGAAATTAGGTGGCCAGGTAGGAAAGGGAGACCCAATTTATATCCCACGGGAGGAGAGGCTGCAGGAAGAGCTTGCTCTTTTTCATACAGAGAATTCACACCAAGTTCATGCAGAAAACACAGGCAAGGCGTTGCCAAAAGTGACTCCTGATTAGACACCAGAGACTGAACTGCGGGATGCATACCAAGCTCTGCAACTCTGACACAAATCAACTTGTTTGTTTTGGGAAAAAAAACCCCACATTACCTGGGTAATGACATTGCAGTTCATATGCTCATCAGCTGACAGAGCTCAGACTTATTTAAGAGTTACTTCCCCTTAGATGAAAATAGCCACGCAACACCTACCTTAGACTTCCCACCCTGCAACTCTGGCCTGGATAAAAAAATATCAGCTGGTGCTCATCCAGTATGTGAAGTTCCCACATGGGAACCCATGCGTATGGGTGAAGTGCCCATTTAGACCCAGAATAATGCCAACTACCATCACATCTGCCACAGCTGGGGGTTTAGTTTGGGGTCAGGGTCTCACATGGGCACTCACTGTAGCCTGATGACAGTCTTCAGGTTAACATAAAGTTATGGTGATCTCACAGTTCCCCCTCCAATCTCAGTTGCTGATTGCTCTGACAATAGTTACAAAACAAATGGTAAGAATTCATTTACTCTTCAGGCAAGGTCCAGCTTTGATGATATATTCATGCAAGAATTTGCTCCTGATGCCTGTGTCTATAGACAGGAGCGTGTCTTCCTCATTCAACCACTGAAAAGCCAGTCAAACCACAGGTCCTCACTTTCCAAACATTTCCTTTTTTTCCTAGCAGTTGCCTATATGTCTAGAGGATGAAGGATGCTTGTGTGCAGGTAGCTGCAGAAGAGCCACCTATAAGGAGAGGTGACTGCCCAGGAATGGTACAGGTGATCAGTTTGAGCAAAGGAACAGAAATAAGGCGTGATGGTATTCAGGAATATTACAGCAGCATCAATATCTTCAGGAATCAGAGCCCTGATGTTCTGGCGATGGTACAAACTTACAGGAAAAATAATCTCTATTCTTGTTCATCTTCATTTAAATGCAAAAGATAATATTTAGGTAACAGTCATGACACCCTCCTGTTCTGCACCAATTTATTGACTCCCTTAGTTGGGTGGGTCAGGAAACATCTTCAAGGCTCTTCTCAGATCACTCAGGATACATTTTCTCCCATTTTCTAAGCAAGTGGCTTGGAGGAGGTCCCATGCTCATGCCAGTCCCTGAACAGCTTACTAAATCTCAGGAGGAGGAGTTGCCTGTAAAAATCATGCCTGTTTTCCAGACCATAGGCTCTGATTGATGGAAATGCTTAAATGTGTGCTTTCAGTAACACAGAGAAAACTAACGTGCAGTGACATCCTGCCCTGTGTGCAGGAACGTAGTCCAGCTGTGGTGGATCTCTGTGAGGGAAGAGATGTGCTTCCTAAAGACTGTTCTTTATCTTGACTAAAAACTGGAAATTAAGGAGAAGAGGAAAGGAAAAAGGGGGAGAGGAGATACTGGCTCTCACTTTGAAGATATTAATAAGATCATGTTTTGATGTTGCATTTTGAAATAAGAGGATTCCCTTTTTATTCTACAAACGTGCCATAAAAATGACACCACTATTTATGACAAAGCATTAACAAAGACTTTATGTCTATTATTTAACAAGTGAAAATATTAGCTATCTACCACACTCTCAGTGGTGTTATGCTGAAATTTAAATCTACGACTGTCCTCTACCAGCTTAAGCCCGCATGCTTCACTTTCCTAAGGATCATGGAAAAAAAGAAAGGCACCAGTGTAAAATGCTTTATCAGATGCTGACCTTCTGGCGGGAAGTCAGAACCATCTTGTGGGAAAATGACTAATTCCTAGCTCTCAGTCTCATTTTTCCTGATGCTGTACATAGCCTTCTCCTACCTCCATGCTCTTGCAAAGCTTTTATTTCATGCAGGACTTGCAGAGGATATCAGACGTCCAGTACAGTTATTCCCTTAAGTTTTTACAGATACATATAAAAATATACAAACATAAACCCCCAAATCTAATAATTAGTTCTCCTTATAGCAACATGAGCACTTGTCCAACTCGGTCTGCTGAAATAATTTAAAAAGTCTCTCTGCCAAGTGAAGCCATGTTTAGTCAAAAACTTTTCCTAATATATCTAAACCAAAACATACACAAAAAGTACTTAAGCTTGAACAAAGTCTCCAACCACTAAAAGACAAGAACCATCCAGAATAAAACAAGTCTTGGATTCTATTTTATCACGATGTATCATTTTCTCCTCGGTGTATGAAAGTCTCATCAGAGACTCGAATCGGATTTATAGGTTTCCCACAACTGTATAAGCAAGTAAGTAGCAGTAAAGCAGACTCTGTCTACCTCAGGACAGCAATTACATTGCAACTGTAGAGGAATAGGAGCTTAGTACAAAGTCATTATCAGACACATATTACAAATTCAATATGTGTTGCACATAAAATATGTATGATTTCTCCTTACTGTATATCATGTACGAAAATATAATGTGTTTCTGAGGCAAGAATGAATTTAAAATGAAATATTTTATTGAAAAAACACACAGTTTTCCTGATATAGGTAAGTGGAATTGAAGATTGAAAATATTTCACAACCATCCATTAAAGCTTATTTTGAAATATTCTTAGAATCCAGATTTCCTGCCAGGGAAATGAAGTAGAGTTAAATACCCTAAGCAGGAAGCTTGCCTGATAGACACTATTTACCACTAGAAATTTTTATGACATGAAAAGATGATACTTTTCAAAGTAAACACTCACAACCTCAAGTCTGGAAGAGTGCAGACAGCACGCAAAAAGCTGCCAGTATACTATTTTTTTTGCATGGAAGTACACATCTGTTAGAGAGAGGATGATGAGAAGTGAAAAGTGCACAGTCTTGGAAAAGTTTGATCAATATTTTGTGATTGTAGGGTTTTTTTGTTTTTACTAAAATTAATTTTTTTAGAGAGCTGATCTCTTTTTGTTCTGCTTCTACCCTGGCAGGAACCACAAGGGTATGGGAGGGTGGAGAGCAGTTATTCCAGCCGTGTGTAGGATTAGTGCATGCCCACCTCATGCTACGCCTTCGGGCAGCACCAGGGCAGAAATCACGCTGGAAGCTGGGCTGGACCTTGGGCTGCAGGGAGCTGACAGAGCTGTGAGTGAGCACAGGATAATGCCTCAGCTGCTGTATTTTATCCTGAGGGCTGCACCGGCACTCAATGTAAACAGTTTCAAGTGCTGCAAAGGGAGATCTCTGCCTCTCATAAGGTTGGAACACAAAATCTAAGCCAGTCCCTCTTACAGAGAAGTCGCTATAGGAAAAAACCTTATCCCAAAGGCAAGTGTAAATACGGTCTGAAAGACATTTCCTATGAGAGGGCTCTACAATACTTCTCTGTAGTGCAGGAAAAGTATGCAGAAAAAAAGAACCAGAAACTAGTCAAAGTAGAAATAGGAATAATGGAAGTGGCGACGGGTGAACTGCAGAAACTAGGAATACAAAAGTACATTTTCTCACATCTGCCCCTTCCAGTCCTACAGCTGTGCTCTCCCAGCCCACAGGGCAGGTGCGTTCCTGGAGTTACCTGTGAGTCGGGGCCCCCCCCCGGTGCTCTTTTAGATGTGTAGGCACACAGCCACCTGCCTGCCCCTTCTTGGAGTGAACTCCTCGCTGATGGAGCCACAACTCCAGAGCACATTTTCCCCTTATGGGTTTGGGAAGGCCTTTGGGTATCATATTTTGTGAAATGTATCACTCTGCTTATCAAGACTTGCGTCTGCCTACATAAGCAATAATGCTGCCTAAGTGTGGAGGAAGTTAATTACGCAATTAATAGCAATTTACTTAGTGCATCTATATACTTATGCGCAGAAATAGGAAGTGCACTTGAAGTGTTCCCGTTGGTTTGAGAGAGAGCCTGCTGTAACCAGTGCTCTTCCCTTCCTGGGCTGTCAATCCAGGGAAGCTTTGATCAGGGGAATTTTGTCAAATTGAAAAAACATGGTCACTGAGCAGTATTTGCCTTCATTGATTTGTAGGTGAAGATTTACGAGTCAATTGTGCTTTAATAATAAACACATAGGTTTACGTTACTTGACAGAAGTCAGGCGGGCTGTGTGTTGCAGAGAGCCCAGCAGCGTTGCCTCGGCCGCACGCTGAGAAAAAGTCTTCCCTGGCAGAAGGAGGAAAACCTACAGTCGTTTCTCTTACCATCTCCAGTTTAAAAGTTAACAGTATATGTCTCTGAACACTTGTTAACCCACTCTCCAAAATGTATTCAGGAAACCTTGACAGATTGCCGTTGTTCAGGGCCTTTGCAGGAACTATCAAAACCATCAGTATGGCCATTATTAACATAACAATATCAGAAAGAATCTGAGTTATAGCACTGATGTGAGGCCGGGCAAGAGCGTGCTCCTGCTTCTATAGGTCTCACAAGGAGCAGCAATCCTATCCTGTTGTCACGAAGACTGGGACATGTAGCTGAAAAAAGCCAAGATAGAAATTTGAGTAAACATTTTCCATAAGAACAGATTCCTCCCACTCCCTTCTTTGGAAATACATATAAGGGGAGAAGTGAATGTACTCCCATTTACAGTGTTGGCTGAGTTATTTTCTCTGCAGATCCACCTTAAATCCTTTCTTTGTTTTTTTTTTACTCCCTTAAATCTGCACATCCCAGCTGGCATGTCCCAATCCTATAAACGTCTCAATATAATACACCATCATTGTCTGATGTATGGGCTTCCATTTGGTGCACCATGTCCAAAGAATATTTCTTCATGCTCGAATGACTCATCTATGAGGAGATTAATCTCTCTGGGGGAGAAATCGGTGTCTCTCCTATGGAAGCAAGTTGCTATGCACACATTAGCTGCCAATCTCACTTGTGTTCTTAATATTCAGGGTAAAGCTTCTATCTATCTGCCATAAAAATCCTTTTGTCCTTCCCCAACTTGGTGTCATTCTCCAGTCCCGCTTGCAAAGCAAAAGGGAAAATTTAAAATTAATCTGTAAAATAGTACAGTGAAGTAACATGCTCAATGATACCACTCATTTTTAACTTGTAAGCCTGTTTGCCGTTCTTTCTGGGTGCCAGGTAGTATTACTTACCCTTTTCTTTAGCCTGCAGCTCTTAGCAAGAGGATACAAACAGCTGGCTTCGCTAAGTGTAGAGGGCCTTTGTTTTGATTTAGAACACCTCCCCAGATTCTCAAAGAGACAAGGGTTAAGCCTATACCATTTTGATTGCTGGCAAGGCAATATTTAACAGGCAGTTTCTGTCTTCAAGCGAAATGAAAGCACAACACGCACGTATCACTCAATGTACATTATCACTTTCTTGTTGGCTAGGAAATAAAACTTACGTTCCAAATGTTTTCATCAACATGAAAACTTCTTGTAAGCTTTCTTATTCCTCCTGTTTGTTTCAAACCTCACTTTCACATCCAGTGAGCAATGGTAGAAAGCAATAAGGACAGTAGCATCATAAGTAATTTTGCAGATACATTAATTCACACTGTAAACTTCAGTTTAAAAGATCAGGCAGAGCATTTCCCCAAAAAGGAGACCTTATCTAAGCAGTTACGTTTAAAGTCACAGATTCAGTTTTATGCAGCTTTGTCTTTTATTGAAACCTATCAAAAACCTGAGGCTGTCGCAACCAGTGCCAGTAAGCAATCTAGAGCTATTAATTAGTACACCCATGTTTTTGCCACAACAAACATTTTAATTTGTCCTCTAAACAGTGTTCATGATATTAGCCCTTTGCTCCTGTTTTATTTTTGTCTGTATGATATACATTACACATGAGAGAGTCCTACGTCCATATGTCCACAAACTGCAGGGGACATATGGCAGCATACAGAAAAGCGGTCTTTTAGATTTTGCATACAGAAGCCTTTGCAACTATTATCATGGAGGCATTACAGCATCCCTTTATGCCATGTTGCTATTTAGTCAAGTTTGTGTCATGTATTTGAACCTTCTCAGCTGGCTTGATTTATTTTAATTGTAGGCATTGGGTTAGTCTATTTGTAACAAGCAGTGTGCAGAAATTGCCCTAGTAATAATTCCTGCAACAAATGTCATTTATTTAGTTGATTATGAAGAAATGTTGATTATACTTGCAGAAGAGAACAATAAAATGTTTTATTTTTAGACATGTATTGAATGCTATTTGTCGTTAGTTCTCTATCTAATGAAAGGATATATGGGCAACAAATTGCCAAAGACAATGGAAAAAACAGCCCACAGTAAGGATTTATGTTTCATTTTGAATTCTAGAATGTGGTGTCATCTCATGAAAAATCTATCAAAAAAATTATATCAGTTAAAAAAGCAGGTTGGTTTGAAATGGCCAGACTTTTCAATACAAACTGTTGGTATTTCATGTAAACAAGGCATATTTTCAGAAGGGATATATGAAGATGCTCACTTTTAGGCATTCAGATAAAAAAACCTCGTGGAGAATGAATGAACTGTTCCTTCCCAGTCAGTGGGAGTCACCGGATGTACATCCACATGGGCAGTGCTGCTAGGGAACTTCCTACCCAGTCCCTGTTGTCTCACTCTCAACATTTTCCATGCTTTTTTTATAAGAAATTTTGTTCTCAAAATATTCTGAGGAAAAGCCAGTAATAAAGAAGAAAGCCAGCAAAAGACATTGTAACTGCATTGGACACATTTTGTACTGAGATATGCTCTAAGAGTAGGATTCAGCTCAACTCACTCCAGCTGTCTAAAGGTACGGACCATCCACTCCAGCCCACTGAGTGGGCTCTCTTTCAGGCACCTTCAGAGGTCTCATCCATTTTAAGGAATGAATTACTGCCAATTACTCTCCAATGCCTACGGAAAGGGTGTAAATAGGAGCCAGATTAGGTACCTGCATGGCTAACACTGTCATTTTACTTGGCTGATGTTAGGCAAGAGGAACTGCACTCTCAGGTTAAAGTTCTCCCCAGAAAACACACATACTGCAGAAGACGATGAAGCCTCTCATTTGCATAAAGTTTTACATGAGTCCTTTTATCTGACGTTTTAAGGACCATAGGCCATACTGCCTTTTCCATCCCACTCACATAGGAGCTCATCTGTGGGACATGCCACAGGCACAGCTGGGAACGGGCTCTGTGCTGCTCCACCATGTACCAGCTGCCAGCGGTTCCCAGAGCCAGCACCAGCTGACAGCGCTTGGGGTTCATCGTAACCCGCGTTGGCTCTCCCGCTCTCTGCCTGACATAATTTATGCAGTACAAAATTGAACATGGAGAGGGAAAGGGAACAGATCCATTAGGTACAAAATAAGCAAAGTCAGGCAGAAAATCTGCTCCTGTCAGTCTAATCCAGCTTCTTCTGACATCATGGCAGAGCTCTTACAGATGTTGGCAAGAGTGGACCCTTCTCTTGTTATTGCAATGATTACTGTCAGGTGCAAAAAGACATCTGCAGCCTTATAAATAACAGTAAAGCAATATCTAGGCTCAAACAGCAGCAATAATTTCTCTGTAAAGACTTATTTATGCATACCCTGTTGGGGGAGAAAAAGCCAAAGGGCAAATTGCTACATCAGTTGTCCTGAGCAAAGCTCAGTCGTTCTGCTGTTTCTAGTGCAGGGAGAAGGAGGAGTAGCATCACCGCACACCTCCCATTACTCCTGTGCCAAGCTGGCGTGGGGGGAAAGGTCTGAGAGCTTTAATAGAGCTAGAGCCCTGTGCAGACAGACAGACTGAGGACAGCTGTGCACCTCCCACATTGCGGCTACCTACTTGTAGAAGGTATAACCAATCTGGTTTCCTAAGGCTAAGCAATAAAGGTTCTGAATATCAAGATTAAGTAATAAATACAAAGCAAAGGGAAAGTTTTCCATCAATTCTTGAACAAAACATTCCAAGAAAGTGCAGCGCTAATGGATCTGAAAAAATAAGCACAATGTAGTGATGTAGCACAATCAGATGAGAGCAGTAACATACCCTTTGGTTCCCTGTCTCCTTGCATGCAGCAGATACAAAGGGCTGCTCTTCTCCTTGTGTTCGTTAAGCACCTTCCAAGCAGACGACAAGGACAGTTGCGAGCTGAACTAAGTGTGGATTGAAACTACTTTTCATGTGCCCAGTTACAATAGTTACCTGGCAACAAGCATTCCTTTTCTTTATCTCCCCACACTGGTAGTGTAAGCAAAAATGTGAGTACTGTATTAATTTCCAAATTCAATGTAAAACTCCTGTCAGGATGAATTTCTTGGCTGGGATGGACAGTGCAGCTCCCCTGACTCCAGCCAGTTCCACAAGGACTGTACTGTCCCCAAAGATTGTTCATTGCTTCTCCCAAGCTATAGGTCTATGGTATGGGATTAGAAAGCATGACAGGTAGAAGGCAGAGGGATAAGTGATCAAGAACAAACCTGAGTTCCTGTTGGCTCAGAGAACCAGTTCAATGATGGTAGTCCTCACCAGACTGATCCCAGCATGTAACTGCCTATTGTCTCTCTTCTTCCTAATAGATTGGACTTTATCTTGGTGGAATGTGAACTTGTAGGCCCATTATATTAGAAAAGCACACAGCTCCACTTGTGCTATCCAAATGATGGGCAGGCTTCCCGGTGAGGCCGTAGCTCCATTGGGTCTGACATGACAACACACCTAGTTGAGGACCTGTCCCAGAGCACCTGCTTGGTTTCACTGGGCAACCCTCATGCTTTAATTGAGAGAGAGTTGAGGTTTGTTTATTTTTTAAAACCTGGCATGAATTTATCTGCCTGCTTTTAAAATCTGAGAAATACTGCAGTGCAAAACAACCACTGCCTCCCCATGCTTACTTACAACAGCACAAAGGACTCTAAGGCTGAGGTCTGCCTAAGTCTGATGTACTACTTCTAAAAAATAACTAAAAATGAGAAAATCCTTCCTGCAGCAGACTGAGCGCAGCATATATGCCAGAAGGATCCTTAATGCTTTGGGAGTATGGGACAAAACAGACTGTCTTATCTGCTGTCACATTGTAAAAGCAAATTTGTGCACAGTTGTAGGTACAGACATACAAATACGAACAGCAACAAGCATCGCACCCTTAGGTCCAAGCTTGTTCCTCTTCTCCCATGATCCCACAGCTTCCATTTCAAGTCCCAGATGCCCTGGATCAGGAGCCTGGTTTTGTTGCAGTTTCACCTGTATGGATGAGGAAGGAGGTGGCCAAGGGAGCCTTGGGAAGCGGGAAGGAGGGTTAAGGGCTTACTTGTCAGAGGTTGTGTGCTCAGCAGAAGGCAAACCCCCATTCCCCACTGACAGGTGTTTAGATGATTCTTCATGAACTCCAGCTTGGTCCAGCGAATGCTTTTCTTACCCTGGTCTGTACCTGTACCCCACTCCTTTTTTAACCAATTCATTATTAAAATTACTGAAGCTGCTAGTTTTCATTCCCTTTTCTCTCCACTGCACATCAGCGGAACACTCCTTGTCTTGGTCTCCTGCAGGAATTCCAGTTTCTGTAGAGTTTTGCATGTCATCTTCTGCTGTCCACTCTTGCTCTTCCACCCACCCTCCTCCGCGAGTTTCCTTTCCCTGCTGCTACCCCCAGCTCACAGACAGGCACTGATGGGATGCATGGACAACCCTGCTGCACCCAGCAAGCGAGAGCATGCTGGCAACAGGCCTCCACAGCCTGGTTCTTATCCCCACCCCGACCCCCAGACACTGCTCAACACCCTGAAGCCCAAACGCCTCCAGCACGGCAGGCAGGGCAAGGCTTTCCCCTGCTCCACAGAGGGTGCATGGGGGAAAGGCATCCTGCTTCACTGCTGCAGTATAATCAGAGGGCAGCGACCTCACAGCTGCGAACTATAACCTTTTAGAAAGTGTTTAATGCAGTCTTTATGGCAGCCATTATTTTTACAGTGTTTTCACTTTGAGAAAGAAAACAGAGCAAATGTTTACAACAGTTTAACTAAATAAGCTCAACAGGTGAGGTGCGGCGCTCACCTGGGCCAGCCCAGCCCACCTGGCAGCCCACAACCCTCAATGGCTGGAAATCAAAGGGGGGGGTGGAAGTGGAACTTCACTCAGAAAGGAAAAAGTTTCTTCCCCTGCTTCAGTTTTTGTTTGTTTCTTTAAGTAACAGACTGTTTCAGAAAAATAAACACACAGAAGGGCTCAGGGCAAAGATACATTTTGTATACAGCTTTAATGAAAACATGTTTTTCTTGTTAACACCTTGTTATATCCTAAAATCACAATACAGAAAAAACTGTGAATAAGGCTGCGTGCATAGACATCTCAGATTTTTAATGAAATTCACAAACCAACATAGCTTCCCCCACATGCTCGCCGCTACTACGGCATCAGCATCTCTCGGTGTGCGTGAACCTGGCTGAGCGCTACCTGCGTGCTCTCCTTGCACGCAGCGCTCTGCAAGGACCGCTCGAGTACGGGTCTGTAGCACTAAACTCTTCTCACCGGGCTGAAAAGTGCACAGAAATGAGATATAACAGTCAAAGCCACTGGCCAAGAGTATTATTTTTCATTAGAGATCACTTTTGCAATCTAACAGGCAGTCTGCTTTCATACAAGCCAAAAGCATCAGTCCATAGACTGGCTAAAATATTAGAGGAATTACTCTGCACAGCCTCTCAGAGTTTGGGGTGGATTTTTGCTTCACTACATTATGATTAATACATTGGCAAACAAACACTACCAGAAGCTTTTATCTGAGCAGCTTCATAAGGCCCTTCAGGACTCGACATAGCATGTTCCATCCAGGAGATAATATTTCCATTTCAAAAGACTTCAGCAACTTCTTTCCAACAAAATTTCGTAATTTAATTCCCTGCTAAACCACACCGGCCAAAGCCGCTGGGTTGCAGAAGTTAGATGGGATTCAGAAGACAATCGCTGCCACACAGAGCTGGAGAGGAAATGCAGTTTGTAAAAAAAAAAAAAAAAAGTTACACTTTTTTCTGATAATGACCCCGAAGTGACTCTGTTCCCTGGTAATGATCCAGAGCCCCACGTTTCTGCAATCTGCTGGGCCGCCATGAAAGAGAGGCACGTTGCTGTAATGAGTGACGGCAGTCAGAGAAAGGATCTTGGGACAATGCTGACACAGGAAAGCAGGCGCTGGTTGTTCGGTGGGTAATGAAACCCTACTTGTAACAAGGAGACAAGAAAAGATGGTACTGGAAATTGCCAGTGTTTGAACTCTGAAACTCAGTGGGAGGGAAAAGAGAAACAGTTTTTGTGAAATACCTTGTTCTCGGGAGTTTCAGAGAAAAATCTATGCTTTGGGGCACCTGAATGCTCACTCAGATCAAGTCTTAAAGAAGCAGCTTGAATTCCATCATATATTTAGTGGCGAGAGGGGGCCTTAAAGTAGGATTTAGACCCACTTTATACCACATTATTAATATCAAGAAGCCATAAAAGACCTTTAGTGTTATTGCAAATCAGACTTTGAATCCCAACAGAGTACAAAAACTGAGGCTGAACTAGAATATCAAACCCAGACTTTGGCAAAGTTCAGAAACGAATTTCCCTTTAAAACTGTTACTCAGTTTAGAAAATAGATCAGTCATCTGATATGTGAGCTGCAATTCCCATTAGCTTTGCGGAAATTCTCCTATTGATCTGGACTCCTAGCACAACTTAACTTCTGCATAATAATTACTGCCCTTGGAACATCGCTACTTCACTATTTGTAAGGACAAGAGAAAACTACTACAGGTTTTATAGGAATAAAGTGTTTTGTTTCTCAAAAGGATACAGGTCTATCAAACCTGAGAGAGAGTAGCCTCCAGTGCAGATGGATAGGTACAATATACCCACTCACTCCTGCTACTTCTTCAGTGCAGATACAGTAGCATTATTTTTAGCACAGCAGGTGTAGAAAAGGGTAGTTTCAAAAGAAAGAAAACAAGAAAACAAAAATAATGAATTATTTATACAAGTTAAATCAAAATATGCTCATATAAATGTTTAATCAGGTTTTCACCAACTTCTCTCCATATGTTCTGCCTTGCTCAACAGCAGATTTCTAATGGAATCACTAAATATATTTTAATAGTTCTGTACATAGTATTATGCAATTCAACTTCTGCCTATAGAGTATTTTTCATTCAAAGCAGCTACAGTAAGATAAACAATAAAGTTGTTCAGAGTTAATATTTAAAGAAAGGAATTAGTAAAAACTATTGAGGGATTTTCCTTCTACGGCCTATTTGTCACAGATAAGCATTACAGGGGGTGACAGTCATGCAATATATACAAGTACAATCATTGTGCCAACGCACATTGGAGCAGATGAAGGTCTTTGTCACATCTGAGAAATACAAGTTGCGTTTGTCTGACAACTTGCTGGGACAGCCAAAAGAGAGGTCACTCTGGCTCTTGCATTAGGACTCCAGAAGGCACCAAAGCCTCCACTGCTCTTTTTCAATCTTTCAAAAGCATTCAAATGAAATCAAAGCCAGTTTGTGGCTTATTACACCTGGTTTGCTCAGTTACCAGCTTTTACCCCACAGGGCCATCTTTTCAGGAGGACCTGAGAACTAAAAGCCAGTATCCTGGGTGGGCTGTCAATCACCACCAGCAATAGCAGCTCCCCAACCAAACCAAAATAGCTACAGAGCTCTTCTTCCTTTTCTAGTGTACCAAAAGGCTGACACACAAGTGCTCACTCCCCTTTCCAGAACATAAGCAATTCAATACCCCCAGTTTTCCCTCAGCACTAGCCACTCTGTTTCTTGTCTTCCTTTTTATACAAAGCAGCTGGTCCCTGCAGATTAACAGAGCCCAGCTGCATCTGGTCTCCAGCCACTTAACCCTTTCTGAGCTGGTTCCTCACTCCTGCAAAAGAAAATAGAATTGTCAGCTTTCCAGGAGCCTCCTGGGGCTTGCATTAGGAGCATCCCTATCAGCAAAGACAGTATAGGTTTTAAACTGGGGACAAAAGATTGCCATCGTCTGAAAAGATTTTTTATTTTGTGTACTAAGCCTAACTCTTTATAGAGCTTAGAGGCAAGAGTGTGAGAAAATTAAGCAGACTTGGAAACAATAATGTCATACAGAAATGTATTAAGGATTTATGGACATTATTTTATAACTTGTTGAGTTTCATGTAGAATGATCTCTGCTTTGTAACTACCTTAATGATTTTGTAAAATACTCTACTGTTATGCTGTTGCTCTTTAAGCATGCTGCTTAGTGGTTAAAAAGTATTTAGACAGATTGTGCACCTGTATGAAATTCTTCCAGGCTTTCCAGAGGGGACCGGAGCCCATATTCACAAGGGTTTATTCTTAGGGCTTGTGAAATCCTCAGAAACACGAGGTCAATATTATATAGGTACTTGTGATGGCTGCAGCATTTAGTACCTGCTGGAGAAAATTACAAAAATTAAACATTAGCGGTTTTGTTGAAAATGTTTGTGTATGAATTTAGCTATGCTGGCAGTAAGAATATCTTTAAAAATTTTACATTGGCTATTTTTTTCACCAATACAAACTTCTGAAAAATAATTTGAAATTAGGAGTAAAGGTGTTTGAATAAAATGTATTTGCAGAGAGGGCTTCCCTCTTTAGAAAGAAAGTGGTTTTTTGATATCTCTAAGTGCAGAGCAACCACTGACATCTTAGGAAGATGAAAAAGGCATAATGGAGTTGAAAGAATAAAGGCCCATGAACTTATGAATTTACTAGGATTATAGATCCAATAACCTGTTGTCTCCCAGTCCTTCAGGTTGGTCTCAATTAATGAAGTTATTTCTCCATCAGTGTAGCTTTCAGCTCCTGCTCCCACCAAAGAATTTCCTCTTTGGAAAGCTGTTGTACCCTTTCCTGGCAATTCTGGTGTGAGACAGCAATCTGCTTAATATCAGTTATATTGTCTTCCAAGTGAGCCATCTAAAGGACACTCAGGACTCACATAACTGCAACTAGAGCTGTTCTCCAGCTCCCCAAATAGGCACCCAGACAAGCCTGGACGTCGCCACTCATCTTTCCAGACATTATGTAGTTCGGCTTTCGCTGTGATGGAAACACTTCTCTCTGCGTCTGCGTCTCCTTGCTCCAGCGCTGGGAGGAACTGAGGCCGTCCAAAAGAAAGAAGCAACTGCTCACAGCTTAGCCCAGCCATTAAGACTTTCTGAAAACTCAAAAAGTGTAGAGCAATAACCCACCACTCTACCCCACCTGAAGCACATTCCGTCTCCAGTGGACTTTCCTGTCTTCAGACACATTTTAACAGCTCCTTTTATGGGACCCCAGCGGGTTGGCTTGTATCCTCTGGACCAGAAGGTTTCTTCTAACCTCATCTGAGCCAATATTTTTCCACATGATAGTCATGAAATTCATTGCTTCATGATGTGCTTCTGACCCCGGGAAGCCCCAGAGCTACAAGAGACAGAGACAGCTGTTAGTCTAGCAGAAACTGCCAGGTTTGCGAAGACCTTGTGATGGACCCAGATCATCCGCAGAAGTAAAGGGACCTGGGGGAAGAGCAGACCTTACCTCAAGTCAGACCGAAAGGAGAGCAAAGGGGGAAGCAGGGAGGAAGAGTTAAAGTGAAAAGAGAACAGCTAAAAAGTCTATCTCTAAGCCAAGGAGATCAGCTGGAGAGCTGCTTGTTTGTGCGGGGCGATAGCTGAGCTGGATTGGGGCTGGACTGAAGCAAATGTGTGAAGAGTATGGAAGGATCTGGTCAGGCTGGGAGGCAAAGGGGTTGCATACAGAGATGTATAAAGTGAGAAGATAGTACAGAACACAAACTTTAGAAACTAACACAAATATTCTTAGAAATGGACTATTAATTGTCATTTTGAGCCCTCTCCTTCCTGTGGTGCTTATAACTGCACTAACAGATTAATATACAATGTTGGTCTGAGTGCAGAGTCTGTACGCTTTCCATAAAACACACTGGGATTTTTTGGGGGAGAGGGGGAGAATTGAGCATGAAGGGCCCCAGAAATTCCAGTCTGAACGATCTACTCTTATTTCTGAGCAGAAAAAAAATATAATCCAGAGTCACTGCAGCCTCCATCCACTGAAGCCCTACGAAACAATGGATGCACAGGAGGAGCTGCCGGCGTGTTTTTTAGTGGCTGAGAGGCTCCGTCACTCACTGCAAAACCTAAAACGAAACTGCCCACCACTTCCTACACCCGCTGATCAATCCCCT
This sequence comes from Fulmarus glacialis, assembly GCF_000690835.1. NCBI lineage: Eukaryota > Metazoa > Chordata > Aves > Procellariiformes > Procellariidae > Fulmarus > Fulmarus glacialis. The sequence goes on from NW_009212443.1 coordinate 117,943, forward strand.
CCTGGTCTCCCTTCATTTTTCATCCCATAATATTCAGATCAAAGCATTCTTGCCATACCGTCCCTTTTCAGAGTATAATGTAAAAAGGTTAATAGTTGCAGGTCACCAGCCTCCA
>NW_009212444.1:0-9708 GCF_000690835.1 Fulmarus glacialis
CCAACCTTTATGATTCTATGATTCTAAGGCAGCTGAAGGTGTTTCTCCATTCAGACTGCAGCCCCAACAGTTTCTTCATTTGTCTACTTTAGACGTTCCTTTATTTCTTTTACCAGGAAATTCTGCTAAATAAGATCCATGCCCTCGTGCACTCTGCTGCTTGTAGGCAAACTGACAAATAGCTCACAGGCACTGGAGCAGACGGCTGAAAGCTGGAGGTGCGGCAACCCATACTAAGCCTTTTCAATTCTGAGATCTTACAACATAGCCATGCTACCTCTGCCTTTAAGAAATTTCTCTTGAAGGAAATTATAGCGATGAAAGCTCGAAAATTTGCTCATATCAACAAGCACTTAGAGGTCTATTTCAACTAAAAGGTGTGAACTTTTTTCTTCTAATCTTCACCTTAAAAACCTCAACTAGTTGCACATTCTTTTCCAGTCATTTCAACAGTAGGAGCTACTTGTCTTGCAAAAGTTTAACACATACATTACAAAAATGTACTGTAGACTATATATGTTTCATTAGTGCCACATATGCTTCTCATCCCAGATGAAGTATACATTCACATGTTTAAAAAGAATTAGTGAAGAGAAATGAAAGTTAATATACTATGCCAATTACTGGTAAGAAAATGAAACTAATTGGACGGTCAAAAGCCACAATGTTGCAAAGTCCTTTAATACCAATTAGCTGTGGCAATAATCAATATGCAGCTTCTAGGAAAAATCTATTTGCAAACAGCAGTTGCAAATTAAACTAAGCTTTAGGATACATAGTTAACATTGTATTATAAAAATTCCCTTTTTCTGGCAATAAGTGAGTAACAAATCCAGAATCTTTCATATTAATGAGTCTAATTTAGAAATTTCCAAGCAATTTGCTGGGCATGACAAAAGCACAAAATACAGCCCCTGATCCAAAAGCCTTACAGTCAACAATAGTTTATATAATATTCATTCATCATATTGCATTCGTGTTCTCTGCTCTCCAGAAAATAAATGTAACATCTTGACAGAGTAATTTGAAGTAACCTGAAGGAGGTAGGAGGAAAGAGTCAGAAATAAATTATTTTCTTCATTATCAGGTAATCAACTCTGTCTTGAATGTTAATCTTGTTTGTGAAGAATTCCAGTGTGAAGGGCAGAAGCTTGCATATAGTGTAACCTAATTTTAAAATAACACACTGAACTCAAACTGGGTATAATCAAAGAACTTTAAAAAAAAAATCCTTCCTATTCTACAGAGGGAATGAAACAAATCTTTCAAAGATTTTCAAAACAGGAGAGACTCTCTCTCTCCTTCTTTTCACCATTTTTTTCTCCCTTCACTCTCATATTAGTCACCTGCCAAAGAAATCAAGGCTTTATTCAGGATGTAGAATAGGTAAATTAAAAACCTTGTTCTTCCCAAATGAATTTCTTGGAAATTGATATCTTCATGTTTGACTTTACTTTTGTGAAAAAAAAAATTAAATTTTTTGTCAAAAAATTAACACTATAGTGTTGGGCAATTCTGTGAAAGTCATCTAGTCAAATCAAACCTGTTTCACTGCAGTTTTGCCTTTGGCTTCTAGTCCTGTGTGAAATACTGTAAACTCTTATTTTCCTGAGACATTCACACGCTTCCACTATCATTCTTACAATGCCAGAAGTGAAAAATATTGTAATTTGGTTCTGAAAATAAGATTTCTCAAGAAGGTGTTGTTAGTTTTGTGTACTTTTTTGTACGTCCTTTTTTGTACCTACTTTTGTAGGTAGAATAGGCCTTTGGATCTCTAAATTTCCTTGGCAGAATCACTGGAGACCTGGCCTTTGGCTTTTGATTTCTACAGGGGTGCAATAAATAGTATAGCATCACTGAGAATAATAAAGATCAAACTTGTAGTCTTCCTAGCTTATTGGAAGTGATAATAATAAATCTTCAGTGACTTGAATATATTTTATAGTAAGATAGTAAAATCCAGTGGTTCCCTATAGGAAGGTGGGAAACAGGTAAATGGAATTGGAAGATAAAGAAGTGACTGGTTAACCAGACAGTTGCACAAACAATGACTGTAGATATGGTATTAAATAAATTAACGCTTTTGTTTTGAAAGATATTGAGATGCTCAGCATGAACCACTTCCTATCAAGTAATAAAAGATACAGCATAACCCGGAACTGCTGAAGAAGATGCTCGGTATGCCTTTTTAGCTGGTTTACTGTTTCTGCTCTGGAAAATATTACTTGGAAAACCCAATCTCTAGACAGTTTGGAAATACAAGAATATTGGCAGGGAGGCAGAAGAGCAGGTCAGCTCTATGTGCTGAGTACGTGCTAGAGTTTAATCATGCTCTGAGGTCTTGCCTCTGCTAACTGCAAGCAGCTGGCTCTTTGGCAGCTCTTCTTTGAAAAGGGTCTTTAGTACTATAGCACCAGCAACAGAGTTGTTCATTGTGATTAAAACAGCAATAGCAAAAATTTCACTAATGGTCACGAAGAAGACAAGTGCAGATCCTCTGTGTTGGCTGAGGAAAAAAGGAGGGGAAGTAAGTTTGCTGTGACCTCTGTATGATTCGGTCAGAAAGTATTAAGTGACTTATCTCTAGCTTTACCTCCTGCACCTCTGTTTTGAATTGTTACATTTTTTAAAAACTAATTTCAATATAATACTACATTGGCAGTGTCATAACACAGCTAGGATTTAGTCAAGTTTTCCGTTGTAAGGATCTATTTTCAGATGTCTAAACTAGAACTTAGTGGGGAGAAAACACTTTCTGGGGCATAAAGGGTTAAAACCGACTTACAAAATCTTCAGTCCAGGAGAGCCTATTTTTTCCTAACTATTTCTTAAATGTAGAGACAGAAAAAAAATGAGTTTAAAGACTAGATATACAGTCAATTTCTCATTGCACTGTTTCAACTGTGTTAACCCCTCCTGTCAAGCAAAAGCAATAGATTTTGGTATGATCGATAAGCATGGTTATTTGGCATATAAAGCATTTTTAATGTATTTTGGGCTCAGATTTTTGAGGTAATGGAATTTGGGTTCCCCAGAGAGCTGGACTGGGATCTGATCCCACACATTCAGATTCATTAGCCGTGATTTTGTATCCCAAGGTAACTCTTTGGAAGAAAACAAATACATCTGGATTTTACATAGATTGTAATGGAAAGCTGCAAAAGGAAATGCTAAAATAACTGTTTCATTGCTAATGCAATAGACCCAAAGCCTAACCAAAGTCAAATAAAGTCTAATGCAACTTGGGGAATTTAGGTAACAACTAGACTGTCTGCAATATATTACAGTGAAGAGCTTATTATTCTTCTTTAAAATAATGCTACAGGTCATGAGATAATAAGAACCATATAGCCTTTTCCAGACACAGAAGTTGTGTATCTTTTCTTTAAAAATAGCTTGAGATGCTGTCTTTTTTTTTTTTTTCCACAGAACCACAGAGGAATCAAATGGAGTAAAAAATGCTTATTTCTTATCCAGAATTGCTCTATTCAAAGCTGAAAGTCAAAGTCTACAACCAACAAAACTGTTAGTAGCATCTCTGTGTGAAAAAGCCATGACGTTGTGCAGCCAAGTATGAAATAAAAGCTTTTTAATTCATGATTCATAATTATCCAAATCTATAAAGTTTTCTCAGCAGACCTCAGAAGAAAAATAAATATGTCTATTTCTCTTTAGTGCCATTTGGTAAATGTGTGGCCCCTAAAGTCCATATCCAAGGGATGCAATTTGAAGTAATTTTCCTTTAAATTAGCAGTGGTGAAATAGTCTTTTAATCCTTTGGGGCAGGGAGGGAAATCACTCTTTCACTGTATAGTATTTATAGGCATACAGCTTTGGTAGTCAAAGTCTTCAGTTGCCTTGGAGCAGGGGTTACACGTCCCATTTTTAATTTGGAGGATCTATAGCCAGTACAGAGTCCAGCAATAACAGCTGCTACACAGGTGTGATAGGCGAGGAGCCTGCCCAGAGTAAGCCGTCTCACTGCCACCTGTGTCATAGAGGAGCAGGATTGATTTGGCCCTGACAGAGGAGATGCCTTTCCAGGACCTGGCAAAATCAGCACCCAGGCTCCCCGGGCTTGGCAGGAAATATGCCATAGCCCCTAGGCATTTATACACATGTCAGTGTGTGAGATCCACAAGGTGTGCCGACACACGCTCTGGTATTTTGGATCTTTTCCCTCCAAATAGGCAATACAACCTAATTGCTCAGCTTTGCCTGGCCGCAGTTCTATTGTACAAGTGCATGGATAAAGAACGATACAGCATATTCAAGCAAACACAAGGTTAAGCTCTCATTATAAAGTTGGAAATGGCTTAGAAAAAGAACATAAATTCTCTTAAAAACAGCTAGATTTATTTATGAAAATCCCATTTTTGGCTGTGTACCTTTCACTTAGGATATTTAAGAAATACCTCAGCTGTTAGACTTGCAGCAACACCTCATAGGGCAACATCCTCTTTCTGCTCAACAGACTTGAAACTTTTCAATTTCTAGATCAAAAGTTATCTTCGGGAGGCAGAGACTTAGTGCCACTCCTTCTCAGTGTAACTTGCACAATCATTTTTCTGATCCACTCTCTTCCTTTTTCACTGTAACACAACATCTGTGACTGTGACTGATCACTCCGCACCAGTTTCTACATCAGCTGTTTACCAGCATCAGAGACCAACCGAAGCTGCCATTGGATTGTTTGTGTCTCATTTTACATGAGTGCCAGTGAGCACAGGCATTCTTTTATCCTATCTATTATTACATTTGCATTGATTTGCATTATATTAATAGGCAGAAGACATTAATATTCATCGTTATAATATTAACAATTAATATTATTACAATGCAAATATAGCAAACTTCACTACTTGTATCCATAATATTTAATAAAATGAAATAAATTTCTGTTGCTTCTTTGTAGTCTATTATTTACCATATTGATTTGTATATTGTGTAAAAGAGCCTCTTATTTTCATGGGTTCTTCTTCTACACAATCTTCAAAATAAGTTCTTAATGCTGAAAAGTAAAGCTTCCCCAAAATAGTAATGAAATAAATTAAGGAGTCAAGTCGTATATCATAGAATCACAGAATGATTTGGGTTGGTCGGGACCTTTAAAGATCATCTAGTCCAACCCCCCTGCCAAGGGCAGGGACATCTTTCACTAGTTGCTCAAAGCCCTGTCCAACCAGACCTTGAATGCTTCCAATGATGGGGTATCCACACCTTCTCTGGGTAACCTGTTCCAGTGTCCCACCACCTCCATATAAACAATTTCTTCCTTATGCTCAATTTAAACCTACCCTCTTTCAGTTTTAAACTGTTGGCCCTTGTCCTGTCACTTCAGGCCCTGGTAAAAAGCCTCTCTCCATCTTTCTTATAAGCCCCCTTTATGTATTGAAAGGCTACAATAAGGTGTCCCTGGAGCCTTCTCTTCTCCAACCCCAACTCTCTCAGCCTTTCTTCAGAGGAGAGGTGTTCCAGCCCCCTGGCCATTTTCATGATCCTCCTCTGGACCTGCTCCAACAGGTCTTTTTTGTGCTGGGGACCCCAGAGCCGGAGGCAGTACTCCAGGTGGGCTCTCACCAGAGCGGAGTAGAGGGGCAGAATCACCTCCCTCGACCTGCTGGCCACACTTCTTTTGATGCAGCCCAGGATAGAGTTGGCTTTCTGGGCTGCAAGTGCACATTGCTGGCTCATGCCTAATTTTTCACCCACCAGTACCCCAAGTCTTTCTCGGCAGGGCTGCTCTCAATCCCTTCATCCCCCAGTCTATATTGATACCAGGGGTTGCCTTGACCCAGGTTCAGGACCTTACACTTGGCCTTGTTGAACTTCATGAGGTTCGCACAGGCCCACTCCTCAATCCTATCAATATCATGCTCCTTTATTTTATTGCTTATCTGAGTTGTAGATACTTCACTGATCATCACAGAATTCACTGGGCACTCTTAAAGTAAAGCAGAATGATGATTCCCCTCCCTGGTCCCACGCTCTAATTTCACTGGCATCAGACAGTGCTAAAGCACATAAAACAGCAGGGAAAGACAAACAGTAAATGTGTCAGTTCTCAAAATTACAGCATTTCTCTTTTGAGCATGATTTTTCCTCAGCCACAAGAGGTTACTAATTTGCTCCGGTACCACTATGAGCAATTGTAGCCTTCTTTAGGTAACACATAATGTCCTTCAGCTATAGTCCTTCAGCACGCAGGGGAGCTTCCTCTTGTTTGGGTTGAGGCTGACTCTCACTCTCCAGGCCAAGGCACAGGTTTTCAGAGCTCACTGTTTCCCTGCAGCAACTTTTCTCCAACAGCAACATTATCTTCCAAACAGAGGAAAGCTGACAGCAGGGAGAGAGAGCATTTTCTACAAGGGAAATCCTTCAGTCATTCTCTGTAGGCTTCTGGAATAAGGGTCCCTTTTTTTACTTTGCTTTGGAGAGACAAAGAAAAGAGGAAAAATGGTGCTAATGCTCTATGCCTAAAAGCCCATTAAGAATTGTTAAGCTAATTTTAAATCCATGGGAATGCATGTGAATCTGCAATTGACTGGGCATTTTTAGAGGAATCAAACCCCTTTTTTTTTCTTGCCAGTTACACACACTGGTAAAAACTAAAAGCACAAATTGCACATACATTTTTGCTTGTGCCCTTCAGCAAAGGAAGGTCCTAACTCCTTTAGGTACCTCTGGCAGCAGCTGTCAGTTGGTCTATGGCAAAAGTTTCCTTCTGTTATTTCATGCTGTAGAAACAGGACACTCTGCGGATAGATAAATCTTCTCCCTTAAGTTTTTCAGTGGCATGTACTTGGACATACACTAGAGAAATTATTGTAATTTTTTGCTGCTAGACAGTGTTCACAATTGACTTAATTTTTTGGCTCTGATTTTTTAATAGCTCTGAATATGACTTTAAAATATATGACAGTCTTAATAATATATTAGCTAACTTTGCACATGAGAATGGCAAGAACTTGCTGGGTCCTAGAGTCTGATTCTCTGCCATTATTGTGGGAAGGTGTTCTAGAAGCTACCCTTCTAAAGCCAGCTTGTAACTGTTTGATCCTGGGACACCACCGTCCTTAAATTAGAAATTCTTTTTCACTGTTTACCTACCTGAAATATATATAAACTAGATTTATGAATGATGCCACTCTTTGTTTCATTATCTTCATTGTAAGTTCTAGAAATTCAGCTGATCTAGTAATGAATCCACCTCCTACCACCTATAATTTTCTGCCAGTTTAGAGATGGGAAGAGAAATGGTCTCCTCTGGACAAAGGAAACACAAAGTGCTCGTCATACATAGCAATACAGTTTCTGTGTATTACACTGATGAAGTTTAACAAACACAGAACCATAAAACAGCCTGGGTTCGGAGGGGATGCTCCTTTGCCCTCCATGGATGCTTCTCATGGAACCCCTCACAGATGGGCTCTGAGCGTATTGAAGCTGGCTCTTCTAAAATCCAGGGTCTTTGTCCTACTACTGGTCTTCAGTGTGCTCAGCAGGATCTTAAACTCCCCAATGTTGTGATCGCTGTATCCAAGGCTAACATTGGCAGTTATGTTGTCAAGTAAGTCTTCTCAGTTTGTGAGCCGTAAACTGAGCAATGTGTTGTTTCTTGTCGGCACGTCAAGCATCTGTAAGAGGAAGCAGTCCTCAACGTGTTCCAGGAACGTGATGGATGACTTGTGCACCACCATGTTGTTTTCCCAACCAGTGTCTGGGTAATTGAAGTCACCCATGAGGACCAGGTTCTGTCGGCCCAAGACTTCCTTGAGCAGCCAAAATAAAGTTTCGTCAGTGTCGTCATCCCAATCCTGAACAAAAATATTTTCATTTAAAACTTCAACCACACTTTACCTATGGAAGAATGTTACTCAGATATAAGCATTTTCAGTTCTGAATAAATACCAAAATTACCTATCTCCCTCTTCCATTATGTTCAGATATCTTGCAGAGAAACAGAATATAGCAACTTGTTTGTGTTTTTCTATAGTTGCACAGAGATTCTGCATATGACTAACCGCTATACGAAATAAGTTACTGTAAACTTGAGATGATTGATGCTTTGACTCTAGAGTTATTCATCATTTTATATATTTTTTTAAGAGCTTAATGAAAACTCTGGTGTAGAAATAATGAATTACAGGAATTTAAATAAAAATTAATCTAGAGGACTGCATAGAGACACTATCTGTAAGTTCAAATAATGAATGTGAACTCTTTATCCAGTTATTTAATTACACAGACTGTTTAAATTCTCCTTAGGTTATCAATCTTTATTAGGTAATCTACCTTGATTATTATAAAATCTTTTTTTGTACAACAACATTGCACAGATTATGACAATGGGTTTCCTTTTAAGAAGCAAATTACAGATGAGTTAAAACAACGGTCATTCAAATGTCCTTTTTCACTCTAAAGGATCCCAAAGCTATTTACAAATATTGTGTATGGAGGAAATACTTCATCATCAATGCATATCCTTCTGGGAATAAGGGAGGGTAGGAGCATCATAAAACAGGTTAAGACTTGCAGCAAAACAAGGCAGCTGAGGTTAGAAGAGGAACTGGGGGAGAATGAAAGGAGTGCTGGCAAGATTACCAGGACTAACACAAACCCCCTTCCAAAAGGGGATTGTGTCGTGCACTTTTAGCACGCAAGTGAAATGCTGAAGCATACTGCCCTCGCTCTCCTGCACTTTTTGGTTTCATTGCTCAGTGAAACACCAGCCCAAATTCTGGTTTAGAGACTGCAGGAAAACTTAAACTGATTTGACTCCTACAGCCACTGTACATATATATCTCAGTGCACTGTCATTTACAGTTATCAGTCAAGATTCAAAAAGGGAATAACACGCAGCCTGTGAATAAAGCATCAAAATCATATGAAAGACACTTTAAGAATACTAAGAAATATAGTCAATATTATGCATACTTGTCACCAGAACCTATTGGCCTACTATTGTCCATTAGATATTTCTATATTTTGTTGCTGTTACATATTTGTCTACAAAAGTCCAACAACATATTTACAGTGTCATATTTAGATGTTGCACGCACACACATATAAATATATATATTACCTCCCCTGACCTTGGTTTGGAGTTGTTGGGTCCATGGTCACAACACAAAGTACTACATTACCTGGGCTCTCCTAAGCTTTAGGAAAATGGCAGCATCTCAACCCTGTCCGAACTTCATCGCCATGTTAGCAAAGATATTTTCGCCCGTTTCCTTAGTCCATCGTTACATCACCAGCCACAGCACCCGAAATTTGGAAAGCACATGTCCCAGGCACGTTTGCATTAACCGGGTTGATTCACGCCCTCCAGCCTTGTTCTCTGAGCAGTTTAGCTCACTGCGAGCACCTTGAGCTGCTCACAACTAAACCTTCTTCTGAATCACTGGAAGAAAAGCCTTTATATGCCTGAGGTCTCGTGCACTCTATTTTCTGTTTATTTCTGCCTTTTACAGTTGCCATCTGGCTCCACACTCTGCATGCATGCAGAGCTGGGGGACACATGCAAGTCTACGGCCCTTTCCTATTATTTCTTTACCTTTCAATGAGTTGAAGGACAGTATTTAATGTCTATTTAAAGTCTGTGATTTGAAAAGGTTATGCAGAACTACAGCTCGTTTTACCACCACTGTCAGGGCCCTGTGAGGGTCAGGGGCTCCCTGGGAGCAGTGGGGCTCCCATGGT
>NW_009212445.1:0-30399 GCF_000690835.1 Fulmarus glacialis
ATTCTATGATTCTATGATTCTATCTCCCCTTGGTCTCTCCCAGCATTATTGCTTTCCAAGCATTTCCATGAGAAAAGTTATGGTTTAGATTATTATTTTCACAAGGTGCTGACCTGGTTTTTTTGCCACTTGAGTCTCAAGCTCCTGTTCCTGCCCATATTGCCACCTTCTTCCTTGCTCTCCTATTTCCTCTGTTCAAGCTTTTCCTAGTTTAGCATAATATGCATATTTGGGAAACTATGTATCTGGTTTTCTACACTGCCAACAAAGCCATGTGAATTCACCTGATCTTTCCTCTGAATAAAACATTAACCACTGCACTAAGTGGACCGGGTGGTTGCTGCTCCAGGGAGTTCTCTGAGCCTTACTCTAACTTGCCGCCTGTAGTTGGACCAACAGAGTAAAACTAAAATTATGACTTCACTTAAGATTAGTACATTTTTTTAATATATAGGTCTATGGTTTGGGGCTTGAGCAATTGAATTTCTGAGCATGCAAAAATATTCTTTTTTTTAACCTTCTAAGGCTCTTTAGAAGGGTGAAGCAAGGTAATTTACTTACAGTAATTTATGGAATTGTGCCACACATATGGATTCATTCTGCTGCTAGTTGGGAGATGTGAATAAAAGAATTAGCTAATGCACATAGACATTTATTTTAATAATTGATATGTTTATTACATGCATTCACCTTGTAGTATGTATTTTAATTCACAGTATCAAACATATTTTGAATAGAAGTTTTTCGTTTAGACAATATATATTAATGATATTGTGATGCATAAAGAGCTATAAATAATCTTATAGGCAGTTGTAACATGTTGTTCAAATATTAATGAAATCATATTAATTTAGTTCCTAACCTTGCACAATTAATCTTAAATGGCATAATGATAACAGTCTTAGAAGGATAAAGCCTGCACAGATACTGCCAACAGAATAAATGAAGAGAAGAGGAGCACATTCCATTTGTTTAACTGCATAACTGAAGGCTCCCTCTGGACCGGAGAGAATAAAGGTCTAATTTTCTGCCACTAAAAGACATTTTCTCTTCACAGAGAGCCGAAAGATCTACTAGTCTCTATTCATCACTGCTGCAAGACTTCCTTAATATCTATTTTCTGAGAAGTCCCAGCTAACAGTAAAAGGCGTAGGCTGTGTTAGAAAGGCTATGAGAAACATTGCTTAAAGAATTAACATGCATTTTTAATGAGCATGGCCTTGCTTCATTCTCCTGTCCGTCCTGTGACAGATTACTCATTTCAGTCTTATCGGAGCATGCTTTGCCCTTCCAGATACTGCCCTCCAGTTTTGTGGTTATAAATAGTTGTAAGTTCATTTTTGAAAGAAAAGAAGTCCAAGAAGCTAAAGAAGAGGATGATTTGTTGTTCTGATAAAACACAAAGAAAAAAAAACCATAGCCTTATCATGGTTTTAGATAACAGTGGAGGAGAACAGAGGAATTTAGAACAGTTATAAGGGGAGAAGTAAGAACGTTAGTTTGTGTGCAAGAATACTGATACGAACATAAAAGGAAGGAAAGGGAAACTAATCAAAATCAAATTTAATATTTTATATCAAAGTAACTGAAATAGCAAGGTAGTTAAAAAAAAAGGAATAGGAAAGAAGCTTGTGCAGAAGAGGTGCAGCAGTTTTGCTTTTGGAAGTGTCAAAATTCCTGAAAACAGAGAGAGAGAGACGTACAATAACATGAGCAGGGAGTCACACCGTGGATGAAGAGATGTGTTTGAGAGCCATGACTCTGGACAACATGCAAGAGACTATAGGAGCTGATGGGGATGAGTAATGAAATGAAAAGGTATGGGGACGAGGAGAGACGGTGAGAACACCAAGAGAAGGAGCAAGGAGGCAACAGAATGGGTAACACCAAGACACCGAAACCGGCACCAAGAAGCAGCCGATGTCATGATCTGAGACACAAGGAATGATGGAGAGTGGAGCAGAGAATATGGAGAGAACACATTTTTTTTAGAGAAAATAAAATAGATGGCCTTATGAGAGATAAAGGGACTAATATGGAGCAAATAAAAGAACATCTGTTCTATCTCTGTCTTTGAACCTCGCCAGAAGGATTCATCATATCACCAAACTATAGAGAAAAGTAGTAGGATTGCAGCAGCAGGATATGCAAGGTCTGTTTGACAAGGATAGGGCTAAAAAGTGGTGAGAAGCAGTAGGCTGTGATGTTTAGAGTTCCCAGTAAGGAGGGGAAATGCAATATTCATTTTATTGTAGCCAGCAGTGTCTATGCTGTTTCTCTTGACAGCTTCTCTTTATTCGTCTTGAATTTTAGTTGAGTAACAAGCCAGATGCTTCTTCGTTCCCCACAATGTATGTGGGAAGAGTTGCCACTGCTTTTATCTTCTACTTCTTTGCCCTGAGAAATCTGGATTCAGGAATGCATTTGGATTTAAAGGCTATTTTCAGAGAAACGAGGTTTCTTGGCTCTGAAGAATAACATTTTATCTTCTCTCGCTTTAGCAATACAGCATTCTGGCAACTGCCTTTTAGACATTTAGAGAGAAAGTGTATCCCAGAGCTCCTTCAAGAGGTAAGTAATCCAGGACTGCAGAGAAAGAAATGAAGATGATGATGCTTTTTTGGCATCACTTGTAATACATGTTAGGCACGTGCAAACTCAGGCTTTATTGAAATGAGTCTGGTGACTCTGACTCTGAAAACAATGGGAGGTATGAGATGGGATTGAGGGGCTGGAGACACGGTCCTAGAAATCTTGGCTCGTGTAAATATGTTCTTAGACTTATCAGCTTGAATTATGTGGCTCTAGTTACCAGTGAAATGCTCATGGGAGGAAAAACCAAAATGAGGGTTAGAAACACAAAGCTTAAAATTGTATCTGGGCAACTAAATTTACCGGTATGTATAGGGAGATTAGACCAGCCTGTAGTCCTGAAACTGATTCATGATGAGTGCTGTTGTTTTTTATCTTTTTTAACATGCTTTCATTTTTCTTGTGGATTTTTAAATGGACAGCCCACAATGAATGATTCCTTAGGACTATCAAAAGCCATACTGAATGCAAAACTCCTGAATACAGAGTTATAATATTCTCATTAGAAATGGTCAGTTAGACTTCAGGAATATTTTGTTTAACCAGGTTCAATGGTAATGGCAGTCTATATCCACTATTAGCATCTTCTAAAAGCCCTGGTAAAAAATTGACAAGCTAGACTCTTGCTAAAAGCATAAGATATGGATTCCAGAGGTAGGTATAGGACAGCTGCAAAATGAGTTAAAACATCATAAATATAGAATGAGGATGCAGAAAAATGGAAATCATTTTGTCTTTTTCAGTAGGTACTTCTGAATCCCTTTTCTTTCTCTCATTACTTGATAGCGGCTGTGAAAAAACTGGTCCATTTTTATTACATACATATTTAAAGGACATGATTTTGAAAAATCAGTCTGTATTTCTGTCTGTGTGGTATCATGCAGATGTTTAATTGGGGATATATTTCTCTCCTACATGCAAAGTGGTGTGTTCAGAATTAAAACAGGATTGATTTTCTTTTCAACACAGGATTTGCTTATTTAATTCAAATATGGTCAATCAGTATAAATGTATTTTAGCACAACAAAAGCAAAAAGCAGAGACATGGAGAACCACATAAATGCACACATTAGGAGGATTAGGAACTGACAGAAAAATCCTCTAAACTTAGTTGTGTATGAGTGTTATTTTTAGTCCACTCAAGGTAAATTATTCTGTTCATGCTAGGTAGTAACTCTAGAAGAAATACGTTCATAAAGGAAACTTGAAGGAAAACAAATCTGGAACAGGTGCCTGAAAATTGCAAAGCCATTATTGTATTGCGAGCCATGATTATGAGAAATGGTCCAACAGTCACAGCTGAAGAAATAAGAAGACAGTAGCTGTTTAAACAAGAATTAAATGACACCGTGAGGGAGTGAAGGATGGTGAAGTCCACCGCTAGTAGACAAAACAAGCGTTGCAAGTATTAATTGTTTCTGCTCAGCCCTCCTCCTTTCATATATCAAGATAATTACACTGTAAGTTGCCTGATTAGAAAAGAGAGAGAATGGTTAAAGTTCAGAGTTTGCATGAACACTTGAAAATACTCAATGGGCTGTCTAGCAGCCCATACTTTGTGCTTACCATAATAATAAGTGTAACACGCTACGCCTCTTACTGATTTCAGGAAACTTTGTATCAGCTTTCCAGTGTAAGAGGGTACTACAGACTCACTGTTATATGTGTTAGGCATCTGCAAAGTAATCACAGGAAATTACAGGGTAAGGTGGTGATGGCTCATAACGCTTCAATAATGCACACTGAAAATACAGCTCTTTTAGTGCTCCTGTACGATCGGTCAGAACATCGCTGTCTAGATGTCCCCCAGAATAAAAAGGATGAATTGCAGTATGTTTCTGCTTGCACCATTGTTAAGGGTTTCATTTCAAAGCAAGCTATAACTTAATTATTAATAAGAATTAAAAGTCAGGAGTGCCAATTTTGTGTGGCATAGTTCACTCATACAAAGCGAGCGTGCATCGGCAGCGACCGTGTTTGAATGTAAGCAGCAAGACTTAACTAACAGGCAAACATTTTTCTTGTAAATCCATGATTAAAATTACTGGGCTGGATTTATCAAAAGGAGAATGGGTATTGTGCAAGGTTTTCATTTTTTTGAAACTATATGGCAGAAATGAATCTTTTTATATGATATTCAGGTACAATGGTTAATGGCCAAATTCTGATCTTTCCAGAAAACAGATGCATATGAGGATACAGAACAGTCCAAATCAATGTGTATTTAAGTATTAAAAATGGCATTTTTACAACAAAATCCTTATATATGCTCTTTGTTCTATTTTTCTCATATACTGCTCTCACTATCTCCTTTTTCAGGTAACTATGAGGAGAATGTGATCTCCTTGTTATAAAATGTCAGCCTTCATTAGATTCTAGTGTCCATCTTTTCTCTCATGAAAAATATATGGCTCTATGACTCTTTATGCACTCATTTATTTATGGTGTAGGAATTGTACTCTCCAGGCCAGAATAGCTCACTCTTTGATTCTCACTGGGCATGTTTCTGGAGCACCAGATTCAGATTTTTCTGATGTTGTTGTTTTGTTTTGTTTTGTTTTGTTTTGTTTTGTTTTGTTTTTTTAAAGCAATGAACCTCAAGGAGAGAGGTTAAAGGGAAGCAAAGAGACAGTCTGCTTGACTTCTCTTTCATTTCCTCTTCCCATTTTTCTTTGGCCAGCTTTCACTGCTAAATGTCTATCCAGTGACTCCTCACCTTTTCTCCATGAACATCAGATACTCAAAAATAGAGTACGCTGTGCTCTTACACTCTACTCTGTCTTTTATTGCACTCAGGCTTCTGACATGTATTTCTAAATGTTCTTAAGATACTTTGCTGTTAATGGTCACTGACCTGCATTTCTCATATGGATTATGGAAAAAAAAAACCTGAGTGAAGCCTTAGTGGAATGTGAACTATAATAGTCTGTTATGGTTTGTTGGGTTTTTTTTTTTTCTTTTTAAAAGAAAGAATTTGAAGAGAGAAGTGCAGATTCACGTGGCATTTTCACAGCCATAAATACCTTGTCCCACTGACTGCAGTGGAGCATTTCAATTTCAAAACATTTTCCTGGCTAGTTTTCATTTCTATTCTGTATATTTCCAAGATTTTTGCTTGGCTGTATAAAGAAGTGCTAGCATTTAATTAGAAGTTACTGAATGTCTGAAAAGTTACTGAATCAGAAGTGACTGAATATTGCCTCTGGCTATCAGGGTATCAAAGAGAGAGCTATCTGTGTTTTTTTGGGATCGGTACAGGTTGCTGGCTTTCTAAGCCACTGCAAGTAACTCTGTAAGTGAGATGGTTAATGAAAATAGCAATTATCCTTTACTATGTCTTTCAGGAGTATATGGCAAACCAATCCTTACTCTAAAGTGTCATTCTGCATTAATATGAGTTCTTTTATTGTGTGCCAGGCAATACATTTTATGCCCTTGGCAAAGATAGTTGTCTTTGGTGCTGAGAGAACAGCACATAATACTACATTTGGGAAGAAAAAAGCTATGCCAAAAGGAGAGTGTGGGCTTAATTCTCATTTCACACTTAATTTACATTGCTGTATTTCTACTGCTGTTAGCTGAGCAGCCTTTAATTTATGCTAGTTTAAGCAAGATTAAACCCAAGTCCTCTGTATCAAATGTTGACTTTATGTATCTCTTTATTATTTGTACAGAAATGAAAACCCATATAATTGAATAGAGCTTGTTGTTTTGGCTAAATTAGGAGTGTATGTAATTAGCACCCCAATGTAATTTGTTTTCTTTGTAGGCAGATATTAATTTCCTTTCTTAAAACCGTGTTTGCCTTATTTTCTCTAAAATTGAAATACAAATAACATATTTTAATATGTATATATTAAACTGATATTATGTCAATCAAAAAATGAAAGACGCAAATGACTTATTTCATGGTCTAGCTGATTAACACAATCATCTGGTATATGTTAGTGAATTCTGGTTTTATAGATAACTCCTATGTCCATCCATACAGTATATTTTATTATATTTGTCTTGGGCAAAAGTATAACAGATATATTTTCTAGCTCTAAGACTATTCATACATTTGCAACCTTGTGAAGAATAAATCTGATTTTTTATGGAACTTGGGCAATTTTGAGCTTTCTTACATTTGCTATTAACAACAGAAAAATATGTAAATGAGTGAAGGAATAAAGTAGGGTCGATTTGCAAAGACGTGATATAAAGAAGCTGATATAAAAGGTCTTTTATCTAGTGTAATGCAGCGCTTGTGAAACAAATTGAGCCTTTTAGTCACCATATGGCACTTTTAGAGCTCTATTATTGTCCTTATATCCTAGACCTCTGCTCTAACCAACCAAATTTCCCCTCACATCGTGCCTTATTTACTTCGTTATGTGCCATTCACGTTTTCCATTTGACCACTGATTCTGATTGGAAGGGAGAAAATGATTCATCTCATAAGAACAAATAAGGATGTTAGCAGAGACAACAGCAGTAAAACTAAGCAGCTGTCTCCTGCTTTTTTTTTATTGACAAAAAAAAATCCAAACTGCTTTTATCCGGTAGATAAAACTAAAAGCAAAGTCTGCTACCTTGCAGAGAGGTACAAAATCCATTCTAAGCATACACCACCTGAGATACTAAAGTGTAGGTCTAAACATTAATCTACTGGATTAAAAGTAGTCACAATAGGTATCATGACATAAGTACATTATAAAAGATATAATTAAAGAGTTGAAGAAGATGGAGGACAAATAATGCCTGAGCTGGGGAACTCTGAAATAAATGTGACTGTTTCCCTCTACTTGAAAATAGACTCTCAATCAAATCTATAAAGACATGACTTATGAAAGCATTTTCATTATCTGAATATCTGTTGGAAAATGAACACAGCCATTTATTTCCAAGGAAAATTTCACACTCATTCAAAGTCATGATGAAAGACCATGTAAGGAAAATGTGATTTTGATCCATATTTTAATAAATAAAAAGAGAGAAAGAAAGAGAGAGGGGGAAAAACCTGATGGCTGAAGAGTATTTGAGATCATAGGTCATTTATTTGAAAGGAAAGCTCTGTTAAGTTAAAGAGAGTTAAAGAGGTGATGTACCCTTTACTTAAGGACTTCCAGAGGTTCTGTGTCCCTTCTGCAAGTTATCGATTCAAAGTAAAGGTACTTAGCTTTCTATATCCCGTAGGTTAACTTGTCAACAGAGTAATAATGAATACGAAAAGAAGTGGGAGAGAAAATGGTTCTATTCCATCGGTAAGTATGTTACAGATTTGACAAAAAAATGAGAAAAGCGAAACCCATCTGAAGCTTCAATTCAGTGAATGTTTCCCTTGCAGAAACAGCCTGATAGGGTCATGAATAACGAAAACATACAAGAAGTGAAAATTCAAGATGAGTGCTCTGCATGGCTAATCACTGCTTGCGCGGTGCCGAGTAGCAGCCTCACCCCTCACAAGCCAGGATTTTCCCAGGGGGAGAAGCCCCTCCGGGCACAGCGACACCAACCTGCTTTCGGAGCAGGACAGCCAATTTCGGAAGACGATGTTCTGACCCAGCATGTGGCAGCTCCCTCTCTCTTTACTGATGTAAATACCTGTGCTGGCACACTTTAAGTCTTTTTCTTTGCTGTTTATTATTTTAAAGCTTTTTTTCTTCACCTTTTTCAAAAGCTTGGATGTTTCTACCACTAGTCTTGCAGCCTGCGTGCAGAAACAGTGCCAGCAGCAGAGCTGAGAGAAGAGCAGCAGATCATGCCACGGGCAAACAGGAGACACCAAGGGGGATTCAGGGGGAGGAATCCACCTCGCTGGTGATGGAAGTGCCTGGGTAACTTCAGCCTCTGTTGCCAAAGACTCTGGGTGCTGAAAAGCAAAATGTGTTGCTTTTTTCCCCTATAAATGAAAACAACCAAAGTCTTTAAATCACCCCACTCACTCCCTTGTCAGATAAGAGATACAGAAGCAGTTAACAAGGAAAGGGGAGGAAGCCAGTTCCTAAGATGGGAAATTATTTTTAGCCATCACTGTTGTTAGCAAAACGAGAAGCAGGAATCTGAGAGAAGTTAAGAGTGTGGATGAAATCCTGGCCCTGGTGCAATGAATCACAAAACTCCCACTGGTTTAAATAAGAAGGGAAATTTTTTTCTTTTGTGTACAGATTTTACCGCATATAAAAAATACATTCTCCATTGCCATTTAAAAATCAAAAATGCTGAGAGTTTAAGTGATAACTGTAGTTTAGATTAAGTAATAACAACAACTAATGAAAAGGAAATAGCGCATCAGTCTCCGACAAATTTTCAGGTACCGTTTCCTTACAACAGCAATAATAACCATAATAATAAGGAAAGTGAGAGAAGCTCTTCACTCAGTACATCTGTCTGCTGCTGGGAGCGTGGCAATCGTTACAGAATACCGTATTCTGCTCACTTTCAAGCTAATTCTACCATCTCACAGAGTTTCTTGTGTTATTCCCATACCCCAAAGTGCTGTCTTTCCCTTTTGTGCATGTTCCTTGGCTGTCAGTCCTCCTATCGTGGCCAACTTCACTGAGGCCACACAAAGTCTGAAAGCAAGCTTTGGCACCATGTTGACTATAGAAGCCTCTCAGCAGAACAGGCAATGTCTATTGCAAGGATTTTAGACTCTATGAGATACACATAAATCCTCTTGAATGTATAAATAATTATTTACTCAATTTGCCCTCCATGTCCAAGTATTTGAAGGCATCTGCCAAAAACTCTGGACAAAGATGAGTTTCCAGTCTAAATCAATTTTGAAATACCAGAGTGCAAAATAATTTGGGAAAGTGCCCTGAGACCCCCTCGGACTGTTTGACCTGCTGTATATTCAAACAGAAAGCTTGAAGACTTTGTTCTGGATTTCCGTGGCTAAGTTTGCATGTGAAATACCATACTGTTTAGTTCTGTTGCGGTGAAGCTGTGAGGACTGAAAATATGAAAACAGGCTTTATTAAGGGAAAATAGCTCCAGTCTTTAAAGACTGAGACTAATTCTTCCACACAAACACGGTATTTAGTGGTATTCTGAAAACCCAATCGCTAATTCTGTAAACACTGTGTGAGATAATCCTTAGAAAAAACCATAATGAATGGGAAGAGACAGTGTTAAAAACAGGAGTGACTGGGCTAAAAAAGAAAAGAAAAAGTTCATTGGAAGTCTTGGGAATTTCGAAGGAGAGCCTAGATTTGCCTAGTAGTGAGTTTTGAAGCTTCAACAACGTTCAACCATTTGCATGTGCTGTGTAAAAACTGTTATTGTTACATTCTTCTCTACTATATTGTGAATCATCCTCAGATCATCCTGCAGTGAGTAAGGAGGGTGGAAACCAGGGAAATAATAGAAGGATATAGGGCATGAAAAGCGGGAGAAAAAAAAGGCTGGCTGAGTCAATGAAAAAGCAGCTTGGGGAAGCTTTTTCTGTTACTCTGAATTATGATTGGGAGTTTCTAAATGCAGAGGCAGTCAGTCAACAGTGCATCTGCACATTAATATTTGTGCAGTAATTTGCACCAAAAAAATATAAAGGCAGTGTTGATTTCTTAGAAGAACACAGCACACACCTTCAGAAATTGTCCCTAAGTGAAGAAATCTTTGACTTTTTGCTTTTCAACCCCTTGCAAAGTGTTCCACAACTTGAAATGGGCTCACTGGCTACAGAATTTATTACAGTATAGTTCTGCTCTTCCCTTACCCTTTACTTTGACCTTTCTAGATGTAGTCTAATAATTTTCTGTCCTATAAAGTTAATTAAGAATTGAACATTTCCACCTGTTAATGCAGTAAAGTGCAGTTGTTCTTTCGCTAGAGCATATTAATAATGTCACTAATTGAGACAATAATTGTCATGACACGGGATACCTGATTTTGCTCTGAATGAGTTTTACCTATGGGAGAAATAGGCTATGACCTGACATGGGAGATGTAAACTCTAGTAATGAGAGAACATGTTATTAATCACGCTGTAAGGCCAGGGAGACCCACAGCAGAAACAATTACCTGTGGACGGGAGAGGTTCTGTGGGGCTGTAGCACCCGTATGTCGTTATTAGGGTCTTTGATACAATCATCCAGTTAATCTGTCCAGTATTACCTGTGTGGCACATCCTTATTCTCCCACCTTTCCTATGGAGGAGTACGGTGTTGCGGCGGCTCAGACCCCTGCACTGTGTGGATTTTCCTCTGGGGAGCCCGGGGTGGGTGGGTGGTGTGGAGCAGCCTCAGATCCGTCTCTGGAAAGCTACAGAAATGCTGTTAAGAGCCTTTGGGTGCGACTGGTTTTTAGACTGGCTTTTCAGGACAACATGAGCCTCGGCAGAATTGCACTCCTAGGGAGTAGCTGAGAGAGACAGATGTTTTCAAAGCCTCGAGTGATGGGATACCACATCCCTAAGAAAGAGGTGCACCCTTTCACTTGGTTTTACTGATGCGATAGGTGAAACATAGAGGGCACGGTGATTTCAGTGGGAGAAGCAGCCAATTTTCTTTCATGCCAGATCAGGTTCTTATTCACTATATCACAGTACCTCTCAGAAACACCGCTTGAGGTGTGTTTATTGGTCATGAGATTAGGTTGTCTTCTGCTTCGCCTTGGAAAAATTCAGTGTGAAGTACTATCAGAAGTATTTTGTAGGCAAGAAACAGAGATAAGAATGGGTTAGAGACCTGATTTGCACCCAGGGGTTTTGCCTGTCCTGCTTATGTTAACGTGAGATTATGGGTGTTGACAAGCATGTGACATGGGATCAGGGTTTAGGCTTCTCTTATTCTGCCAGGCTGCAGTTAAACTCCAGTATCGAACTTTCTTTTTGTATAATTTTAAGACCACATGTCTCTTTGGGCCTCAACCACAAAAGCTCTAAAATATGTCTATGAATTATCATTATTTGACTCGATATCTTTTAACACACTGTGTACCTTTAAAAATAGTGGTTTGCTGATGGAAATCTGTAAGCTGATAGGTCTTCGTGCTTATTCTTGTTCTGTGTGACACTGGGGGGAAAAAATAGTTTAATAATTATGCTTCTATAACTATTAAATGAAATTATTGGTATGTAGCTACGTACCTCATATGAGGGCTAATTAGCAATGTTTGTACTTACAGAAGTAGGCATAATTTTTGCATTTCTGTGAAAGGAAGGGAATGGAAAGTATCTACTCCGGACTTATTCTAGGTTGAATAGCTTCTGTCCATAGCAAAACAGGGACAATCATTTGTCATATCCTGTCAGTAGTGAGATGTTGGAGATAATGATTAGTGTGATCTTTTTCTACAGGTAAGTCTTCCACAAAGTGTTAAAATAAATATTTGCTAATCCTTTATATATGTGCCTTTCTTTTCAAGATTTGAAGTCTCAGCCGGGTTTCTTCCACAAGGTAGGGAAAATCAAAAGCACAGCTTCCTGTATTGGAAGTGCATTATTCTTGGCTACAGTTTCTTTGCTTTAACATGCTGTTACCTTCTGCCTGAATTCAGTGCACTCAAGCATTCTCTTGATGTTCATAACTGCTGCTGCCTACTATTCAGATATCTTCATCAATCTCCTCATGATTGTTCCTAAGGATTTTTTTTTTCAGAGGATCCAGGCTGTTCAAAGCCCATTGGTGTGTTAAAAGTCTGATTAAACTTTCAGTATATCTGACAGGCCTAGCTGTGGGGATTCCAGATTAACCATCTGGAATCATTTGAACTTAAACAGTATTAAAATAACATTTCAATAAACCCATGTTTGAATGCTACCATGTTTATAATCCAATAAATGCTATCTCAGTATCAGCTTTTATCCACTGAAGAAATGACTTCTGCCTCAGCTGCCTCAGCTGCAATACCTAGTCAGGTTTTTTTAGAGTTTTGCAAATTTATCTTAGCAGGATTAGATATCCACTCTATACAATAGTGTGCCATATTTTTATTGAGCGCTTGCTTAAATAGGCTATAAAAGTAACAGTTCAAACAGGATACTGCAGGGCCTTGTAAACCCTCTACAGAGTTCTTTAAAAATAGAAATTTTTTTCCTGTACCGTGTCAAAACAGTTTCTATGGTCACCCGTTCTTCTGTCAATGAATCAATCACCAGGGCAGTCCAGTGGGATTCAGCTGAAATCAGTTGTCCTCCCCTAAGGACCCCAGCAGTCTCAGGTGTGCCTTTCCTAAGGGTTGTCGACCTGATCTACTGCTGGAGCAAGATGCCTTTTTAAAGTAGAGAAATTGCTTTCCATAAGTGCTTTTCTTTGAATTTAGCTGCGCTTTGCCTGCAGGATGCTTTAGACGTATAAATCCTAAAACCCGAGGTCGCTGTTTTCTTGATCTTGGCTTGCTGCTCTGACTACAAGTTAGCTTCATGAGGACAGAAAACAGCTAACCACCGTGACGGAGGGTGTCCTTGAGCTCTGCAGCTGGGGCACTAACCATGACATCCAAAGCGTGCAATCTATATGTAATATAAATAAATAACTTTCCAGTAGATCCTCCTTTGAAGGGGAAAATAAGCAAGGCAATAGCATTAGGAAGCACAGTTAGTCTGAAATCCTTGCTAAGCTGCAGATTATACGTAGCTATTTCCATAGCCCTTTGTGGAGTCAGCTGGCCTCCTGCAGGCAAGCAACAAGAAAAGATAAGGAAGGATTTTGCTCTGGTTTAGCCAGTCCTCTTTCCCACACAGTCTCTAGTTCTCTTTTAGTATCTCTTCTTTCCCGTTACCTCTCCTTTCTGTCAATTTTAATCATGCACATAAAAACCCTTAGGAAGCAAGATAAGATAAGCTAACTGTTAATGCCTATTGCATATTGGTCGTGTTAAACTAGCTAAGCTGGGCGGAAGACAAAAATGCAATCACTTACCTAAGAGAAGATAACGTTTTCACATGCACTGCCCCAACCAGAATTCTTTATTCTTGCTAGTCCATCACTTTAAAAAAGAAGGATATTCTAAACAGATGAAACTGGGTCTGTAAAGCACTTTATTTGGACAAAGGATACATTGTGCTAATAAGATGTTATTGAAAATATGGGAAATGCATGGTAGAATTTTCTGACAGTAAGTCAGTCCTTTAAATGATGTTCACACACATTAAATCTTTCTTTGAATTAATTGTCTTCCAAAAGTAGGAATTCTGCTATAGTAGGAATTAATTTTTATATACCACGATATAATAATTGTTTTTCTGAACAACTCATCTAAGAAAGTTTCAGATGAAGTAAAGTATTTGGGAAATATATAATGCTACAACTAACAGGAAAAGAAGCTAGAAATGCCAGTCAAAATACTTCATTTCTCAGGGCTCTGTACAGACAAATAAGCAGAGAAAATTCTTCCAGCCTGGATTATTCACCTTCTGTAATGCAGATAGGACATGGCATAGGTACAAAACAGATAAGATAGGTATATATTGAAAAGAGAAAATAAGAAAATGAACAAAATGCAGTAAGGAAATTGCATTTACTACTGTTTACTGCAAAAATTAACATCTTCCTTTTCTGACAAAAAGATAAAACAATAGTTGTTTTGCCAGTGTAACCTCTTGATCTGTCTTAGAAATCTGAGATGGATACAGCTTTCAGGAATTTTTTTGTTGAAATGTTGCAGTTATAAAATATTTTTATTCTGTATAATACTACTACTTTTTCAGTATAATAATCACTCATGTTTGTACACTACATTTTAGTCAACTAAATCTTAATGAAGCTATACAAACCTTATTGATAAAAGTTTTCACAGTAAGAACCACCATTCAATAGTATTTGGCAGAATTATGCAGCTGAGAAAGGGATGTTTTAGCAAGTAACTGTCCAGCCTACATTTTAATTGTCACTTCCCCACTTGCTGTAGCTCTCATTGCTATTATTCAACGTCTTTCTCTGCTCTCTAAAAGGCAGTTGGACTATACCTTAACATATTCTAAGGTAAGATTTTCCCTTTTTTATACTCTTCAGTCAAGCTTGGAAACCACAGCCTTTTGATACTGCATATGCTTTCAAAAAGGCAGCCATGTACACACTGATGCAAGAGTAGGACAAGTAGTCAAATCTTGATCCTTAACTGGCCTTCTGATGCACAGCTCCTCTTCTCCAGTTCCCCAACCAATAAGCCCTGAGAATCAACTCTTCTTTAAAACAAAGTTAACGGATACACACAAACAGCCAGGCACTTCTGCTTTTCTTTCAGCTTCCTTCACCTTCTTCTTTGGAAAGCTGACAACCCTCACTCTGCCCTCCTGCTATTTTTTGCAGATGATCTTGAGAAAGCTGATACAGGAGAGGATGTAAAAATGGTCTCATGTCACTCCTTTGAGGGTCCAGACCAAAGAGAAACATACTGCCTGAACTCTGTTGTCATTTTGCAAAACTTAAGACATAAACCAAAATATAATAACTATCCTATTCCTTATCAATACCACCTTGTAATCAAATAATTCCTGATTCTTAGCCTAGATTAAGATTGTCCACCTTCTTAATTAGTTAAATGTCTCTGGAGGTACATGCAGGACAGGAGAAACTGTCATTTCAGGCTTTGGCTGAATGTGTTATTTTCCCAGAGTTCGGAAAATGATCTCCACAGCTTGCACAATATTTTTAGTACAACACATATTTCAGCCATTCCACTTAGTTTTCATCTTGAACTTTTGAGTGTTTCTTGGTGTCTGTTTGACCACAGCACAAAATCACACCTTTGGAAGAAAATTCTCTTGCACCCTATGGACCAGTTCTAGGTTCTTGCACTCCTCTGCCTCCCCTGGGAAGACTTTAATCTAGGTACAACCACCCTCAACCCACATCTAATTCAACTTCTCTTAATAGTGTCAAGCTGTATTATGTAGATAGGAAGAGCATCAAGCAGAACAACTGTACAAAACCTAATCACATTTGGGTCAATATAAGGGAGGTAAAGTGTAGACAATGAAGAAAAAATTTCTAGAATAACTTTTTTTTTATTCTCCCCCGTTTGGAAGATATCTTGTGCCTTCTAAATGAAAGTATTTGGTGTCATTGCAGGCACATTACGCTATCCCACCAAGTTTTCAGCTGGCTATTTTAAATACCTAAGACAACTGGTAAGTGGGTGTGAAATGGGACCTACAAGGTATCGACCTCCTGGACTGGCAGCTGGAAGCTTGGCAGAGTACTCTATGATTCCTAAAATTGTATTAGATGCATATGTTTAGGGACATAGTTTAGTGGGCATAGTGGTGTTGGGTTAACGGTTGGACTTGATGATCTTAGAGGTTTTTTCCAACCTTAATGATTCTATGATTCTGTGATTCTATGTTTAGGCACCTATCCCCCTTCTGGATAGGCGTGGGCATCTGGACATCTGGCTGGCAGTGTCTCAAAGGTGCTTCCTATAAAGAATTACCGATTTATTCTCATGTACAGCCCAGGGTCCAGCAGTAACTTATATTTTGGTTAATGTTGAAGATGTTTACTATTTCATGGTGATAATTAGTTTAGCCTATTGGGAAGGTAATATCCCATCTTGAATAGTATCTCTTCACCATCAGAGAATAATACCCCCACACACCTTGTTTCTCTTTGCAGCTGTGGATAGGTTTCCTGTGTGTCATGTTTCTTTCATAATAATTGAATCTTGCCCACATAGTAGCCAGCAAAAAACCTGAAGTGATCAGATTCTGCTTTGCATCTCATCTGCTCTTGTTACAGCTGTCAGATGAAGTTATGCCCTGTCTAGATTCATAACAACTTTAATGATGTTTTTCATATATTGACCTAAAAGGAGACAGTTCAACTGTCTTAAGATTTTCCCTTACAATGGGGACTCAGCAAGAAGCATGAATCATTATTGACACACTCAAAATAATCTGTCATGCTGCTTTAAAATACTAATGAGAAAACCCTTGAGTCTTTTGATATTAGTAGTTGTTTCATCTTGTAATTGAATTTGAAAAGCTCTGTTAAGATTTTTATCCTCTGACAGTAACTTATTATTTCTAGAATAAAATTGTTTGATAAGTGGTTCAGATGGCAGCAGTCTGAAGAAGCCCTTTGCACTTAATCTTTCTATGAACAATGTGAGCTAACAATACACTGTAAATGCAGTCTCTCAGATCCAGAAGTTATAAGGGAGTGTGTAATTTAGTATCATAAGCTTTCCACAGAGGTCATACTTTCTAGATGTTTGATCATCCTTATAATTCTCATCTGGACTTCTTCTAATTGATTCTCATCTCATCTGGACTTCTAATTGATTCTCGTCTTTGCTGAAGCGAAATCTCTAAAATATACACAATCTGTCAACTGATGCCTTATTGGTGCTGCGCACTCGGGCACTCCTGATTCACCTTGAAATTCAGTTTTACATCCCGGTACGCTGTCTGGTTTTTTTCCCAACACTATGATATTATCAAGTCATAGTCAAGGTGTGATGCATTATTCTGTGGAACTGCTATGTAGCCAGTTGTTCACCCTATTCTGTTTTCGAATACTTCATTATTCCTACTTAAGTATAATAGTTTGCACCTGGCCTTACTGAATCACATCCTTTTTTTTCCCAAACCCTTTGTCAGTTTGTCAAGATTACTTTAATTCTAATCTTGTCCTCCGTGGAGCTTGCAACCACTGCCACCTTGCTTCCATCTGGAAGTGTAAAAGGCGTAATATCTCTTCAGATAACCAAGTGACTAATGAAACTACTGGATAGTACTGGACCCAGGTGGATTCTACAGAGCCTCATCCATCTCTTCGTTTGATAGAGAACAATGGGTAGCTATTTCTGAGTGCAATTTTCAAGCCAGTTGTTCAATCTACATAACAGTACTTTGGTCTAAGCAATATTTTCATAGTTTGCTTATAAGAAGGTCAAGCAGTGTCAAAAAAATCAAGATATATCACACCAGTTGCTCCTTCCCTAACCACAAAGCCCATTATCTCTCCTAAAAAGGAACAGACTTGATTTAGCATGATTCAGTTTCTGATAAATTCGTATTGGCTATTACTTATCACCTTGTCTTCTTTCAAGTATGTTTATTTACCCAATAATAATTTGATTCCTTGTTTCAATAAGTTTTTAGTTAAGTGAGGTTAGGGATCTAATTCTGTGGGTCCTCCTTCCCTTCTCTTTTCCTCTCTTTGCATAAAGAGATAGGGACAATCTTTGGCTTTCTGTTCTTCAGCCTCTCCTGTTTTAATCAAATTCACACAAGTATGTTCTAACATGCTTGAGATTGCTTTAGCCAGCCTCCTACATGCTTTGAGGTGAACTTACCAGGGCTAGTACATTTGAATTTCTTCAGATTTCTAGTTTATGCAAATGATCAATAACATATTCTTCCTTATTCTCACCTGAGTCCTTCATCAGTGTCAGTGGCATTACTTCACTGACCACAGTTAATCTTTCTACTGAAGAAGGGAATAAAGAGAAAAGACATTGGATTTTTCAGCCATCTCAAGGCCATGGTTCTGTATTCATTCCCTTGAAGGCAATGCCATTTAACATAGCCAAACCTTATCCCCAGTTGCTCAAACCCATGCCGCCAGTTGGCTGGAGGAAATGTTTACATAGCTGCAGTGGGCTCCCCAGCTGATAGGTGACCTGCCCGTGGTGGAAAATAATTACTACTGCCACGTGCACCTACAGCCTCAGGGTCACATCACTGAGGACTGTGAAAGCTCATTGCTTGAGCTTGCTCTTTATTAGTAATATCCATTGAATATTTTTTATTATGCTTTATTTTCTTTTTAGTTGTATCTTGTGTCTTGACCTTTCTGAGTTTGTCCCTATACACTTCTGTTTTTATTTTATATTTGTCTCTGGTAATCTGTATGCAGGTCATCCAAGAGACCATTATTGATCCAAATCCATCACTTTCTATGCTTCTGCTTGGAAAAGTTTGTATTCTTTCAGTGCGTGTTCTTTCAGTCAGTCTGATGACTTTCTTGAACTTCTCTTTCTGATAGACTTGTTTGCTCCTAGAAGCTACCTTCCATCTCGGGTCACTGCAATCTGGTTCCTAGGTGTTTACTGTCCTCGTTCCACTGTTCTCCTCCTAGAATTGTTCTCTCTAGTAGTTCATGGTTTCTGTAGTGCAAGCTATCTTCCCGTTCAATGTTATTTATTATAAATGTTATCAGTTTTATTCATTATAACATAAAAAGGAAATCTAATCCTTTTCACAGGGCTTTCTGTATGAAAGTGAGTAAGATCATACAGATCTTAAAGTTTGCTTAGTATCAGTTCTTACTTCTAAACGAATTTAAGGAATACTTAAATTTTTTTCTTCACGGTGATGCAAATTATTAGAGAAACCATATAGAAGACAAAATGACTGTTTTCTGAAAACAAATAACACTACTTATCTAAAAATACTAGAAGTTTACAAAAAATATTAACAGTTATTATGTTTGCATTGGGGTCCCCAAATTACTAAATTTAATAATTTTACAAAGTTATATAAGAATATCACAAGCTGAAATTGTATGTTCATTTTCCATGTAGAACATTAATTGTCTGCTCCCTGACAATCAGAAATATTTCCAATTGTAAAAGAGATTACTGACATTTAGCATTTATACAACAATTTATAATCTATCAAAAGCTACTACAAGAAGTACCTTCTTACCTTAAATTAATACATTAAAGATTTTCAAATAAAGTTATTAGACATCTATATTTTAATTTTTTCACTATTAAAGATGCACAAGCTTTTTTTTTTTGTCTTAAAAAGAACTATCTGAAAATTATTTCTTTATTTAGATTAATTGGGGGGATTGTATTATACTGTTTTCTTTAATTCACTGTTTATCCATTCTGAAATATCCCTGTCCCTTTGAACACAGAGTCAAGTGCCTTATAAATATCTTCTTTAACTGTCCTTGTTGCAATCTGAGAGGACAACTTATTCTATAAAATTCTTATGGATTTCGTTAAAACATTTAGCAAACAAATAGGAGCCTAAGCAAGCACATTATTAAGATAATTTACTTCAATTCAGCTAATGGAAAGGATGGAATATATGATCAAATCAAGACTACAATTAAGATCGAGTCAATGAACCAGTGAGTTCAGTTTCTCACATCATCCAGCTAATATACTACCAGATAATCAGATTGAATGCCACTGGAAATAATTATTTGTTACTTCTTTAGAATCCATTTTCCTTCCTGCTTAAGACCGTATCAGTGATCAATACAATTTTACCATTAAGCATGCAAAAGACATGAAGAGCCACAGGTCACAGTTTAGGTACGACTTATGTATTGGCGCGTTGACTATTGCACTTCGGCTATCGGGGATTTCCCAGAACAAACAGAGATGTACCTTGGCTCTGTCATGGCGAAGCTGTTTTACCATTTCTCTCTTAAACCTCATTCTTACCAAACATTATTAGTTTATTGCTCTGTTTCTCTTTTCATGTAGTAACATAGAATCTTTCCCCTAACTTAAAATAGATAATGGTCAAGTTCAGCTTAATACAAGTGTTTGGTTAATAATTATTTTTAAATATTTAATGTACATGTAATTTAGAGATTAAAAAGCTTTGTTGTTTAATGCAGGGGACTTGTGGAAGTGTCATTCTGTAAGCACACACATTTCCCATGTACACATGTAACGAATAAACCATATCCCTAAGAAAATACAGAGAATAATTAAGGAAGAATGAGTTCTAGTGAAGCTTGAGTCACACAGTTGTAAATATGTCTAAACAGGCAGTAGGAGTTTACCTGATGAATATGAGATCTTTCAGGTTTTAGCAAACTTCCTAAACTTTCTTAACTATATACCCAGGTCACCTTTTTTCTGGATTATGAATATAGCTCAGTCCTCTCACACAGGACAGACTTTCAGGCTTTGGTCACAGAGGAAAGTTGCTTCTGTGCACAGCTTTTCATTTCAACATATCCGCTAAGTTGACCATGGATGAACTAATTTTCAAAAAAATCTGAAAAATACAGAGGGCTTATAGTATGGTTGGTACTTGGAAGACTGATGTCAGTTTTTGGGATAAGGTTGTGAATATGAGTGCCACAGTCAGCTAAATAGTATTTGAGCAATGTAACAATCCTTTCTTTCATTTAAGAGGGCTTTTTCTTCCACACAGTTCTTTCAGTTCTTAAGTATTAATGATTTTTTACCAACAAAGATTGGCTGCTAGTGTGACTTTTTGACTTTTTAAAGACTTCAGAACCAAATCCATAAAGTATTTTGACATTTTGTAATAGCCAATTTACTCATAATTAAACAATAAAAGTTTTCCTAGCCCACCTCCGATCATAGCCCATATTTCTCACAGTGAATAAAGTTACAAGGAAATCTTGGATTATGAACTGCTGAGAGTAATCCTATGCCTATAAATCCAGCATGATAGCTGAGCATCACTCAGCTATCAAACACTTTATATGGAAGTATCTAACATTATGTCCTCCCTTTCATCTGCAATAGGTAGCATACCTAACTGGATCATTTCAGTATGAATTCCAAAACTTGAATGCAACCAAACTTTCAAATAATGCATTTCAATTCAACAAATAGTGGGTTGAAATTATAATACATACATTAAGCCTAGAGCTAACATCTTAATCTCTTCCCATTGTGTATGTTAGACTTTCATACTTCCAATTTTGCAGCTAGGTGATTTACAGCTGAACTTAGCAAATATAAATAATAATAAATTGACATGTTTAATGCAGCGAACATGAGTGCTTAACATCTCCTGGCAATATTGTCTGGGAATTCCTGGGACAAAACTGTTGTAGCTGGAATGTTTTTCATAGCCTTTGATGAACATTTTTTCCCTGAATGTGCCCAATCAGCTTTTGACCCATGTATAGGTCCCACCTCTCCAGCATGCTCTGGGCATTGAGTTCCACGGTTTAACTCTGATTTATGTAGAAAATGTCCTTCCTTCAGTTTGTGATGAAAGGCAACCCCTTAGTCTGTGATCTGATAATTTGGTTTGATTTTCCATTGTTCTTATTTAATGAAAATTGGGATTAATTATTTTGTATTCATCTTTTCCAAGCCACTCATTAATTTTTTTTATAACTCTGCCATCAATTGTCTCCTTTCCAAGGGTGAATTTGTTTAATCTCTCCTTATTCTAAAGCCATCCATATCTTTGATTATCTTTGACACCTTTCTCCGTCCTTCTTCTGATTCAACTACTTTCTTTCTGAGATGAGGAGAAAGAACTGTGCGTAGCACTGAGGATGCAGGACACGAGGGATTTGTACAGTGGCATAATGATGTATTCTTTTGATGAGCTATCTTTTCTATTGCTCTTCTGCTATTTGATTCTCCTTTCTGACTGCCACTGAGCACTGACCTGATGTTTATAATGAACTATTCACAAGTTTTCCAAGAGGTAATAACAAATTTGGAGCCTATTACTGTATATGTGTAGTTAAGGTTCATTTTCCTTATGTGCATTACTTCGCATTTATTGACATTGAATTTCAGCTCTAATTTTATCACCCAGTCACTCAATGTCACGAGATCCATCCAGAACATTTTGCATTTGACTTTCATTTTGTTGTCAATCTTGACTGAGTTCCTTAGCCTATTTCCCAATCATTCATGAATACTTGAAATGCACAGGGCTTAGCATGATTATGTATAGGGCACTACAGACGACTTCCCTCACTGTGAACACTGATCTACTCAAACGCCATTTATATATCCTTATACTTTGGCTTTTTACTGATCTATGAGATTAAGAAATGAATCCTTTTTATTCCATAACAGCATAATTCTTCAGAAGCTGTGGTTAGGGATCTGGTCCACAAATTTTTGGAGGTGCAAGTGCTCTATATCAATTGGATCCCTTATCCCCCAAAGGGCTTTAACCTTGATTCTGGGCTTCGGCCTGCAGAATCACACTCAGATGAAAGTAAAGGGAGCAGTGAGATGCACTGTAAAGCGAAAGCTGTTGATAAGAAACAGGAATGAATAGGACACAAAGCCACAATGTACATACAGGGACCATACCCTGCAAGAAAATAAACCGTGCCTGGGAGAGGTGGTATGAGAGATCACACTGGGTCAGATATGACTGGAGAAGCCGCTTCTGAAATTCATTAGGCACTGATAGAAAGCGAAGCTTCATTGCAATTCTTGATAGCTTTTCTGCCCAGTGGGAATCCAGCACAAAAGCCTTTTAGCACACAGTTTAACTGGGAATACCTGAGCAAACTGATAACATTGCTGCTTTTATTGTAGTCTTGTTTCTCACATATCACAGCAGGCCACTCCACAAAACATTATAAGGATGCGTGTGTGTGTGTGTGTATGTGTGTGTTTACGTACCTCCATCTGCACATTTCAGGTAGCAGCTTGTAAGAATTAAACAATATTATCCATACTAAGAAGAACTACAGTGGGAAGGATAGCCATAAAAGAAAACCAACTATCATACAAGGGTTTTTCAAAATGACCTGCATTGCTATTGTAGAGTTCTTTGTGTTGCACAATTTTAGACGTTACAGCTGAGTGAAGAGGCTGCTGTGTTACCTGCCAAACACATAAATCCAGCCACATTTCTGATTATAGTATTGTTTCTCCCAAAGAGCAAAACCAGCTCAACTGTGGCTCAAAATAGAGTCATTTGTTCTGTGGTTTGAATACAGCAGATTCATACAGAAGTGAAAGCACACACATGTGGTAGATCATCTGCTAAAGATCCTGTTAGATGGAAACTGATTAGGAAAAACAAAGTGATGATCAGGAAGGAGTTTATCTTCACTTGTTTTATCTGTGATATATTATTGTCCAACTCTGTAGTATTTTGATGAACACACAAAAAAGGCAAAACAATATCAAAGTCTCTGGTAGACATAGAAGTCCTTTTTTTCATTTTTCATTTTCGAGAATCAAAATCCATCATATGTTTGCCTGTTTTGTCTTTTCTTGCCTTCTTAAAGGTGTAGGTAAGCTTTCTTTGCCAAGAATAGACAGATTTATCATCTATGGTCCTCTAGGGAAGATAAGATTTTAAGGATTTCCAGTATATATTTACACATCCAAGAAAAAATATCAAAATTATTATTTGTTTGTGATTTTCCTTGTCTGTATTGAACAAAATATTAATAGAAAAAGAAAATTGAACTATGCAACGTCCAAAAATAATTTGGAATTGAGATCCACAGAGAGAAATACTGTATGCTGCTTTTCCAGCTCCCCCTGCAGATTAGATTATGAGAAAAGTTTTCAGACAATCTGTGCTCATCGATGTTGCCTTATATGAATTTCTACACTCTTGTGAATTTTAAGCAACTCTTGGTTATTATTCTAGCCTTTTTTTTCCCTGTGATTTAATTAGTGCCAGGTCTAAGCTGGTGCATGTCTTTCAGGCTTTGGAGCTTATTTCCGAGGTGCATTTCTGTGTCTCTACCACTCCTGAAAATCCTCTCTGAGGATTACACTAGGGGGGTTAATATGAGCAGCCTGGTATGGGTAGAGATTAAATCTTACTTTGCAGTTCATTAGATCATATTACATTTCCTAACATGAGTTAATGTGGTGGCTTAGGTTTTATCTGCGGGTTGCTTTTTGTTGTTCTATTTTAACCTGAGGTATGCTCTGGCATAATCGTTGTTAGTGAAAGCTTTGCAGTTTTTTCCATACAGTTTTCAAGACATATTTACAGATTAACAGGAGCTAGAATAATAATGTGTTCAGTCTTAGCTATTATTACCTAGGTAGTTAAGAAGTATCTATAAAGGAGGTTAGAGAATAGTGGGGATCAGGCTGTAGTAATTCTATTCTTGCACTCACTGTCACCCCACTGAAATCTTAAACTAGTTATTTTTATTTCCGTGCCACAGTTTGTCTGCCTTTAAATTGGTACTGCCTCATGGTGATATAATAGTTTCATGCATGTGTTATTTACATGGTGCATGAAGAGAACGAAATGATTCAGTAGAAAATAAGTAATTCTTACAGATTGCAATGCGTAACTGGAATTAAAACTCATTCTCTGTGTCTATTGCCACAAGTAAGTGGAAATAATACTCTTATTATCTGCCTTCTGATCTAATAAGGAGGGAAAAAATACCTTTTGGCATTCTATCAACAAAGGACATCTTTTGTAATTGCAGTATAAGCAGTGGAAGAATTTTAAAAGGAGTATTAGCATAAGAAATGGCCAAGATTTGCAGTATACTGCTGTTCTGAAAGGAGTTTGCTTTGGTACCTCCTACGTGCACGATTGGTTTCCCTGGGATTCAGAAACCTTCCCAAGAACCTTGGCAGATGCCAAAGAGAGTTACATTGGCTCTAGTCACTGGCAGACATTTCTTTCATTCTTTCTTCTGATTTCATTACCAGCTTCCAAAGTGGTACGTGCAACTTAGTGGAGGTGAAGTCATTACCTGATGCATACCTTGAAGAAACACTTTGGGTTACAAGACACAAGACCAAACCTGAATTTCTTTGCTTTATCAAAAGATGTTAAATATCGTGTCATCTGCAAGTAGCTCTGAAATTATCCTTAACACTGACAAGTTAACATAAAAGCAAATAAAAGTAGTTATTTAGAAAATATAAAAACAAATAACACAAAGTCAGGTTTATAGAAATGAAGGAAGGCCATCTTTCTGTCTGCTTATTGTAAAATTAGATGTAAAGAGTTTTCTCATTCCCTGTTATTCAGCTGACAAGCTAGTTAGTCATTAACCCAAATATGAGAACTTTGACCCCATTCTTAGAACTTTTATTTTCTTTGCACGCTGGAGGAAAACTAGATCTAGAGAAAGTCTTGCTTGTTTATCCAGGTCTTTTCTGGTGATTTTATTAGAGTCTCTTCAGACGTAGATCTCCCTTTTCTCCCTCTTCCATCCTACCACCCTCATTCCCTTCCCTTTCCGTTGTTTTATTCTTTAAGTTTCCAGGCATGAGGTTGGCTCTATTTTACACTACTGACTTTCACTGTATTCATTTAAGTCATTAAAAAGCAATTAATATGTTGCAAGATAAAACACTGTATTCTAGCCAGTCATGTTTAAATACTCTGCCCAGTGTTTTTACATATTGAGAATCTCATTTTAATCAAAATATAAAACTTAGATGTCTCTCACATGATAGACAACCAAATAAATAGGATTAATGCTTGGGGCTTATTTCTTTCTCTTGTGTGAGTGAAGGACTAAGGTTCCCAGATCCTTTCTGTGGACATAACTCATCTGGAGGACGAATACCCCAACCCAGTCTGTGAGGGATGCTCTGACAATGTTATCATTGGGCTACCAGAGTATCTAGATGAAATTCTGTGACCTACAGAATTACACAGGAGTCTGGATTAAACAGTTTGTTCCAAATCCTCCAACTTTTTGTTCTCAGAACATATGGCATTTTTTCTAAAGGTCCTGCAACAAAAACAAAGCAGGGAGAATAAGCCGTAACTAAGCTAAAAGCTTGTGAGAGGAAGAGAAGGAAAGAGAACACGCAATGTTCTCATTTGTTTTTCTCAACCCTAACCAAGCTGGGACACACTTTGGCAGCATAACGCGGCATTCATCCCTGTTAGCCGGTAAAGTCCTTTTGGGCAAATGGGCAATAGGGGTAGTTATTCGTTTATGCTGTTGAAGAAATTAATTCCCAGACCAAGTGCAGGTAGCAATGGTTCTGATCTTGGCCTGGGAAAATTAGATTGTCAAATACAATTTTTAATTTAAAGATGAAGGAACACTGTGGAGACCAGGATTTGAGAAGAACAGATACAGGGTAGGACTTCAAAAAGCACAGTAGCTAACAGGTATAGTCTTTTCCAGCATGCTGCTCTCCTCTCCCAGTGCTAGGTAGATGGCATTCAAGAGGAATTATCTCCTGCAGTATTAGCCAACAGCAACCTCTATGTATTTTAAGAATAGACATTTATTTTAGTATCTCTGCTCACTTGTTTCTCCCTGATCAATACAAAGCAAAAGTACCTGTAAGCTCCTCTTACCCACTTTTAGAGTCCTTAACACATTTTAAGGCCTATCAGAGTTGTAGCCTCTGGGAGCTCTTCTCTACAGCTGTAAACAGCACAGCACAACCAGACCAGCTCTGGGTTGTGCTGCTGAAATTGGTAGACAATGCCCCTAAAGCCTGAATTTTACTCAAGTCAAATCCAGTAGATTTTAGGAGAATGTAGGAAAGAAAAAAAAAAAAAAATGGTTAGACAACATAATGTACTTCAGAAGTTGCTGCTACCATATCCTGCTATGTTTTCTGGACATTTTTCCAGTTGTTTGTCTTCTTTTATGTTTTAGATTTCCAAGTACTTTAAGGTTGGGACTTCCACTGCTACCAATGTAAAATGTTGCGTATTTCATCATTTAGTTCTAGAAAATGAGAACATACCTTTCTAGAAAGACTGAGAGACTGTCTCTTCTGTAATTAAAAAATTGCATTCAGTTTTGAAATTGTGTATAATTATACAGTTTTACAATATATTTCTAATATAATGTATATAGTCAAGCAGTTATAGTGCATAATTATATACAGTCATATAATTGGATAACTATATACAATAGTATATAGTATATAATCATGCAGTTATAGTGAATGGTTATTGTTATACTACAACTATATACTACTGTTACTCTTGATCCTGTTTCTTTTTCTCCAGATTGCATTTTTGGCTATCTGTTGTCATTGTCTTGAAATACATGGAGCTATAATTTCTTTGTGCATGATAATCTTAGTCATATTTCTATTTTGCTGATTCACGTATATACAGATCCTGGGATAATATCCTATTTCTTTTATGTATCTCCCATTCTGATTTACTGTAATGTTTCACTAGTCTTTACAGGAAGAAAAGGGCTTTACAGTCCTCTTTGCAGTGTTAAAAATGTTAGTGGCAAGTAAGTTGCTAAGAAGATGAACTACTCATGTTCTGCTCTTTCCCCAGAATTTGTTAGCTCACCTGAAAATACTAGTCAAGAGAGAGTAAATAGTCAGTATATTTTGTAATTTAATACATTTTTATCTTCTTACTACAGTAAATTTACTCTTGCAACACAGTTTCCATTTTGTAAGTTAAATTTAAAGACATCTTGTCAAGCTTTGTATCCCACACCCTTTTTATACATAAACATTCAATTTAAAAAGTTTCTGCTTTTGTACTCCTGTAATCATTGTGGGAAATTGAGCAATAGTGAAATACCTTGCAGAAAACAGAAATTGTGTTTGCCAAGTTACACGTCTCAAGTACCACAGAGATAGATGGGAAATACTGTTCTTCAGCTGCCATTAGCAAAAAAGAAGTCAAGAAAAAGTCATATTCAGTGAGATGACAATCTGGGTGGACTGGGTGTGTACAAGGAAGGACGTGAAGCACAGTTCTGTTATCTTTTTGACTGGAGGAATCTTCCAAATCTAGTTTACCTATAATGTGGCATACATCTTCTGGGAGCCAGGACTACTGAACATTTATTTAGTTTATTTGGATGATCCTATGTTGTTGTAATGAGTTCTCTACAAAACTCTGGGAGGTAGCTTAACAGTGATAATGTCCCATTGTACACCTGACCTTGAAGATTAACCTGATAGCCTAGGGCACTGCTTCACGTAATCTTAAATACCTGGTATGCACTCGCATATCTCCTTTGAACCAGTGGAACTGCAGTATATGAAGCAGATAGATAGATAGGAAAGTAATCACGTGCTGTGAGAGTGGATTTAAAGGCCACAGCTGATGATGACAAAGCCAAGCAGAAAGATTTAAATCAAAATTATCTAAATAATGAATTTTAATAAAAAAATTTCAGTCTGCAGAAAATAACCTTGATTTGAATAATCACTTCTAATTTTATCTTGCATTTGTCCTTGTTTTTCCTAAGGAAACATTAGTCCACATTAACTAGTAACTATTAAAATACATTAATTTGCAAGTAAATATACATTTTACACTTAATTTGGTTCTTCTTTTTAATAGGATATATTCTAGTAATATTCATTTATTAAAGCAATTATATGGCACAGCATATATTTGCTCAGATTATTACGTTTTTTAATTTCTTACATGTTTTCATAGTTTCTTACTGTTTAATGATGGACAATTACATAATCTAATTTCACTTCTATTAAACTAGGCATTTATATTTCATGCAGATGTCCATAGCTTAAGCCTAGAGATTTCAGTTAGACTAAAGCATTTAGGTCCTCTAGAGACTACACTGCCTGCACAGGAGAAAAATAACAGAGACTACTACTTCATTGCTACCTAAGGCAATCAGCAGAAAATAAATTATGCATCAAAAGCCTTGATAATAGCATCATATAAATGTACCCATGTTCCACTAATAAGAAATCCCTTTGTGCACTCCACACTGAAGTCTCTGCCAACTTAACCTAGGCGACAATTGTTTCCCACACCCTGAACCTGCTCATAGCTATGATTTGGAGAATGTGAGCAACATCTATCAACTAGTCATTGAAGAAATAAGGGTTTTGGTATGAAAATACTGGTGATTCCAAAAATACTGGATGTCTGTGTCCAAAGAGTTAAAGTGAATGGCTCAATGTCCAAATGGAAACCAATAACAAGTGGTGTTCTTCCGGTATCCATACCAGGACCAATGTTATTTCATATCTTCATTAATGACAGAGCTGGATTGAGTGCCCCCTCAGCAAATTTGCTGATGACACTAAGCTGAGTGATGCAGTTGATACGCTAGAGAGAAGGGATGCCATCCAGAGGGACCTTGACAGGCTTGAGGAGTAGGCCTGTGCAAACCTCATGAAGTTCGACAAGGCTAAGTGCAAGGTCCTGGACCTGGGTCAGGGCAATGCTTGTTATCAGTACAGACTGGGGGATGAATGGATTGAGAGCAACCCTGAGGAGAAGGACTTGGGGATCCTGGTGGATCAAAAACTGACATGAGCTGGCAATGTGCACTTGCAGTCCAGAAAGCCAACCATATCCTGGGCTGCGTGAAAAGAAGTGTGACCAGCAGGTCGAGGGAGATGATTCTCCCCCTCTACTCCGCTCTGGTGAGACCCCACCTGGAGTACTGTGTCCAGCTTTGGACCCCTCAGCACAGGAAAGACACGGACCTGTTGGAGCGGGTCCAGAGGAGGGCCACAAAAATGATCAGGGGGACAGAACCCCTCTCCTATGAAGAAAAGCTGAGAGAGTTGGTGTTGTTTAGCTCCAGGGAGACCTTATTGCAGCCTTTCAATATATAAAGGGGACTTATAAGAAAGACAGAGAGAGGCTTTTTACCATGGTCTGTAGTGACAGTACAAGGGGCAATGGTTTTAAATTGAAAGAGGGTAGATTTAGATTGGACATAAGGAAGAAATTTTTTATGATGAGAGTGGTGAGACACTGGAACAGGTTGCCCAGAAGTTGTGGATGCTCCATCATTGGAAATGTTCAAAGTCAGGTTGGATGGGGCTTTGAGCAACCTGATCTATTGAAAGATGTCCCTGAGTGTCTTCTGAGACCGTTTACTAGACTGAGTTCTGCAGGTAAGACAGGCAGTTCCTTCTACAGTTGTGCTGATTTTGGCTGGGGTAGAGTTACTTTTCTTCATAGTAGCTAGTATGGGGCTATGATTTCGATTTGTGCTGGAAACAGTGTTGATAGTTCAGGGATGGTTTAGTTACTGCTGAGCAGCTTGATACAGAGTCAAGGCCTTTTCTGCTCCTCATACTGCCCCGCCAGCAAGTAGGCTGGGGGTGCACAAAAAGTTGGGAAGAGAAACAGCCAGAAGAGCTGACTCCAATTGACCAAAGGGATATTCCATACTATATTACGTCATGCTTGGCAACAACCTAGGGGAAAGGTTGACCAGGGGCGGCCGCTGCTTCGGGACCGG
Organism: Fulmarus glacialis; assembly: GCF_000690835.1. NCBI lineage: Eukaryota > Metazoa > Chordata > Aves > Procellariiformes > Procellariidae > Fulmarus > Fulmarus glacialis. The sequence continues at coordinate 30,360 of NW_009212445.1, forward strand.
CTGTGCATCGATCAGTTGGTGATGAGCAATTGTTTTCATT
>NW_009212446.1:0-1475 GCF_000690835.1 Fulmarus glacialis
ATAGGGGTGTCTATACGTGTGCATGGGGGGGTTGTATACATGTGTATAGGCATGTGTGCATATATGTGCGTGTGTATGGGTGTGAGTGAATGTATGTGTATAGGGGGTATATATGTGTGTATATGTATGTGCACATGTATGTGCATATTAGGGTATATATGTGTGTATATGTGTGCATGGGTGTGTGCATGTGTATACATCTGTATGCATGTGTGCATATATGTGTATATGGGTGTGAATATATGTGTATACATGTGTATAGGGGAGTATATATATGTGTGTACATGTATGCGCCTATGTGTGTGCATATAGGGGTGTATATGTGTGTGTATGTATGTATGTGTGCATATGCATATATGGTGTGAATATATGTGTATAGGGGAGTATATATGTGTGTATATGTGCATATGTGTGCATAAAGCTGTGTGTGTACATGCATATGGGGGTGTATATATGTGCATATGTGTGTGTATGCATATATGTGCGTCTGGGTGCGAATATATGTGTATACATGTGTATAGGTGAGTATATATGTGTGTATATGTGCATATGTGTGCATAAAGCTGTGTGTGTACATGCATATGGGGGTGTATATATGTGTGTGTATGCATATATGTGTGTCTGGGTGTGAATATATGTGTATACATGTGTATAGGTGAGTATATATGTGTGTATATGTGCATATGGGTGCATAAAGCTGTGTGTGTACATGCATATGGGGGTGTATATATGTGTGCATGTGTGTGTATGCATATATGCATGTACAGCTGTGAATATACATATATACGTATACATGTGTATAGGTATATATACATGTGCATGTGTGTGTATATATCTGTATGTGTGTATGGGTGTGTATATGTATGTATGCAGGTGTATATACATGTACATGTATGTGTGTGTATGTGTGTGCATAGATGTGTGTATGTGCATACATGTGTGCACATGTATATGTATATATGTGTGTGTACAGGTATATGGATGTGTATATATGCGTATATATGCGTGTGCATAGATGTGTGTATGTGTATGTATATATGTGCATATATACACGTGTGTTTATGTATCTGTGTATGCCCTTAGGGGGATGTATGTATACATGTGTGCATATATATATGTTTGTGTGTCTGTAGGGGTGTATGCACATGTGTGCACCTATATGCACACCCCAGGGGGTATCTGTGTGTATGGGCATGTGTATACATGTCTATACGTGTCTACACGTATCTATATGTGCCTATAGGCCCCATTTCGGCCTCTAGCAGCCTCATCGCCCCCCTTTCCCCGCAGACCTCGGGCCTGGGGTCCGCCCCACCCCACCCGAGCGCCCCCAAACCCCACTAGAGACCTAAATTTCCACGGGGGGGCGGGGACACGGACGACTTTATTAACGGGGTCGAATGGCTTTAACGGGGTTTGGAGGAGGCAGCCGCCATCTTGAGGCGCGGCGGCGGCGGCGTAAAACAAGATGGCGG
>NW_009212447.1:0-1752 GCF_000690835.1 Fulmarus glacialis
CACGGGCCGGCAAGGCTGCGGCAGGGGAGCAGGAGCTGATCGCGGTGTACAACCCTGCCGCTCTCCGCCGGCCAGCCCTGGCCAAATTCGTGCTGGGCTCCTTCGAGGACAACTCCTCCGACGATGAACTGGTGGCCACGGCCTTCAGGGTGGGCAGCCGGCGCAGCAGCCTGGCTGGGGCCGGGGGGACTGGTGCTGAGCCACCCGCCATGACCGCCCCGCTGGAGCCTGCCACCGGCATGAGGTAAGATGCGTGGGGTCGGGAGCAGCCGTTGTACAAAGATGCCCTGTTTGGGGTGGGCAGATGCTTTTCATGGGAGCATTTCTCAGGGACCCTGTTGCTAAAATGGGGGTGCACATGCATGTGCTTCTCAGAGCCCCATATCAATACCCCAGTCCTGCCCCCTTTGACTTTGTGCTGCATGAAAAACCCTGATAATAAGGTTAATGGCAGAACCCCGGGAAGAGCAGACATGTCCGAGCACTCTGTGTGACAGCAGTGCCACATGCACGAGCACAACAAGGACTGGGGCAGGGGTTCCTCCGTTACAGTGATTTTGGATGTCAAAGAATGGGTTGGAAAGTGCTTTTAGTGTGCATGGCGTTCCTTCAAATGCAATCCTCAGTGCTGCAGCCAAATTGCCTAATTGGTCCTGTTTTCTCACAGCTTCCTCTCTCATTTTGCTGCTTCTCTCTGTCCCTACACCATCTCCCAGTGCCGGGAAAGACCGTGCCAATGCACCGGCTGCAGCTGTGGTTGGCACAGGACGGGGGTGCATCGGGGAGCGGGGATTTTCTTGCATGGCAAGATGAGATTGGGGTCGGTTGCGGTGGTGAGCATGCGGACAAGCAGCGGTGGGCGCTGCTGGCGTTTGCCCTGCGCTTGCCATCCATCCATTTTGTGCATGAGCGTTGCTGGGGGCATTTCGTGGGGTGTAAACCTGCAAGCTGAGCTGAGCTTTCTGACAGGGCACCTGCATGTGCACGTGCATTTGCACTTGTGTTGCCCTGTGCCCTCAGAGCTGGATCCCACAAGGACCTGCTCCTGCTGCCAGGTTCACTTTGCTTCTGCTATGGGAGGGATGCTAACACGCTTCCAGTATTGCGCGTGGGGAAACACAGCATCCTGGGAGGAGCGGGGTATGCAGGTGCTTCTGTGCCGCTCCTTCCCTTCCTCTGCCCTTGCAACTATTGCAGATAAATTATTCAAGGCAGAAAAGTACCTCTTTAGTGGTTTTGTGACGAGTTAATGAAAAGTGGATGAGCTTTGCTCCATGGGTAGCTTCGCAGCGACTTTTGCCCAGCCCTGGTGCTGGCGGGGCCGCGGGGCAGCTCGCTGCTGCCTGCTGGCTTGTGCGGAGCAGCTTCCTGTGTGAGCACAGCTGACGGCCATTATACATAACTGGAAACAAAGCGCTGCTGCCCAGCTCCTCCTGGCTGCTCCACTCCCAGTTAAAAATAAAAGACCTTTGGCTGCAGGGACGTGTTATGAAACTTGACAGCCCAACAGTGTCTTCTTGCTTAGCTGGGGTTTGGGGCGGTTTCACGCACAGTGCTGCTGGCGGGGTATCGCTGCTGCTCATCTGCGCTTTAACACAGGAGGAATTTCTTTGTGTCACCACACAAGTCATGTTGTAGACATGTGGTGCAGTTTGCAGGATGGGACGAGTGCGCTGGCACAGGCTTTGCGGTGGGGTTCGGGGCTGTGGGAGGGAAGCGGGCAGCACGGATGGCCCCAGCAGAGCAGCAGAC
>NW_009212447.1:1769-5723 GCF_000690835.1 Fulmarus glacialis
ACAGCAGAGCTGCCAAGGGGCACGGGGGATGCGCTGGAGCATGATAAACCTGGCACCGCTTGACGCAGTGCTCCAGCTACTTGGAAAATACCCTGAGTATGCAGAGAGATCGGGACATTTCCCAACCTCCCAGGGGTTTTGGCACATTTCCCCTTAAAATAAATGTGCCAAGTGCTGCTCATGTGAAATCAGCTCATTCTCGGGGGGCTGGTCCTTCTTCCTTTGCTTATTTATAGCACATCCATGGAATAACGATCAACAGTTCAAAAATCTGGCTAAGTTATGAGGGGGGAATGTGAACCTGGTAATTAAAATAGAAAGTTGCTTAAAACTTTGGGAAGGCACATGCCTGGCTGCCAGGGAGGTCCCTGCCAGCCCATGATGGGCTGCTGGCATTGCCAGAGACCCTCCTACGCCGGCTGCCGCCATGCCAGGAGGTGGGAGGCACGAGGGCTGCCTTATAACGCTGCTGGGGCCGGAGCTCTGCCGAGAGGCTGGGCCGGCCGTCCGCTCCCACCTGCCCATGTCGGGGATGCGCCATGGGCTGTGAAACAGGGAATAGACTTCGGAGGGCATGGAAATGCCTTCAGTGGAAAACCATGGTAGGGGTGAGTCTGGTCGGCAGCATGGTGAGCCTGGGAAGGTGTTTTGGGGTTGTGGAGCAGGCAGCGCGGGTGGGATGGGGTCTGATCTGGCAAGGAGCTGCGGCTGCTGTCTTCGCAGGCTGCGCGAGAGCAAATTCCCAAGGCAGCTGCTGGGAGCGGTGCATCACGCCCTTTGCAAGGTTTCTTGCAGAGCGTGCCTACTCTTTGCTCCCTCTTTGGTAACCCTAGCACAGCTCAGGGTGGTCTTGTAGGCCTACCTCCGGCTGCGCCCCTCGGAGACCTGGTTCTCGTGCCATGGGGTTTGGAGGCAGCAATCCTGCTTGCCTTGCACGGACACGGGTGAACGGATGCTCTGTGCCATCCTGTGTACCTGTTGTTTTTCCTGCCACCCATACCACCCAGCCGGGCTGCTCTGGGTGTCCTCTGGGGACATGGGGGATAGATACAGCTCTGCAATGGGGTTTGGTGTGAACCGGGAGCTGTGGGGGGTTTGCAGCAGACCTCGGTCGCTGCAAAGGGGCATTTGTGCATGTAACATCCCTGGCAGTGGGAAGGAGGGTCTGCGCTCGTGCTGCATTTCATCCCTCTGAGAGTCGCCCCATTCCTCGGCCCTCGGAGCAGATCGTGGCACGTTTCCAGCTGCAGTGGGGCTGGGAGCTGTTAGCGGTGCAGAAGCAGGCATGGCCATGCTGCGGTGGTAGCAATGCTCTAGACACAAGCATTCTTCCCAAAACCCTGAGCAGTTCTCTGCTCCCTGAAATGCGAACCCCGGGGGCTTTTGTCCAGCGCAGCGGGGTCTCAGTCCAGCCCCTGCGGCTGCAAATATGCTTGTCGTAGTGTTTGAATCAATGTGGACCCACAGCTGCTGGGGGGGGTGTTTTAATTGTGAAACATGCTCTGTTCACCCCAAATTGCTTGCCCCATATAACTCAGCCGAAAACGGTTTTTCTCTGTGGTGTTGCAGTGGGTGTTAAATGTCCCTGGAGAGATACCGGTGCATGACAGGGAGCTGGTAGCAAGGAAGGTGAATCCTGATGTTCCCTGCGTTTGTCAGCAGGGTGAAGGGTTTTATTGCTTTGCTCAGAAGAAACTGTGGAGCGGGCAGTCTGGTCTCTGCTGCAGGCTGCTGGGCTCTCTGCAGATTGTATGCCCCAGGGAAGCCCCAGCTGGCAGCAGCATGCTCGTTGCGCCTGGTGAGGGTTTGCTCGTGTGGCTGCGAGCTCACTGACGGCCGTCGTGTTCCACTGCAGGCCTAGCATGTCCGGACTGCACCTGGCAAAGAAGGGCCGCGAGCACAGGAAGATGGATCTGCAACGGGACTTCACCGTCGCCTCACCGGCAGAGTTCGTCACCCGCTTCGGGGGCAACCGTGTCATTGAGAAGGTCTTTCCCCTGCCTTTGCCTGGGTGGTGGGTCATTGCTTTTCATGGTGGCATCCTCAAGCGTTGCCCAAGTCTCCCGTGCCTGCCAGGCTTGGACCGATGGCAGCCTCGGGCAGCCCAGAGCTGTTCGTTCCCCGGCTTCACCCACCCTTGTGGGCTGGGAGAGTGAAATGCACCCAATGCTGCCCTTGCATGGAGGCTGCTTGCAGTGGCTTTGCACAGCAGGCACAAACGAAGGCCAAAGTCCCGTTCTTCGCTAGCCCCAGTGCCAGGCATCAAAGCTGCTGTTAAGGAGCCTTCTGCTCCACTGGCACGTACAACCGGCTGTTGCAAAGCGCCCGCGTTAGCACGGCTGCCCTGCTTTGCTCACTGTCTGCGCCCAGCCCTCACCTCCGCGCTGCCGCCCCTCAGGGCCGCGTGCCCAGCCCAGCATCCCAGCAACAAGGAGAGGTTTCAGCCCGACGCCCTGTGTCCCCGTCTCCCCAGGTCCTCATCGCCAACAATGGCATCGCCGCCGTGAAGTGCATGCGCTCCATCCGCCGGTGGGCCTACGAGATGTTCCGAAACGAGCGTGCCATTCGTTTCGTGGTCATGGTGACCCCTGAAGACCTCAAGGCTAATGCGGGTAATTCCTAAAAGCATCCCAGCGAGGGATGTTCCCCAGCCTGGGGCTGAGCCGGGGCAGCCCTTTCCTTCTCCCTGCGCTGCTGCCTGGGACGTGGGAGGCTCTGCACAGCCCGGGGTCACATACTTTCCTCCTGTGCAGCCAGATCCAGGAGTAGATAATTTTTCCCCCCTCCAGCCTCCCCGGGATAGAGGATTTGGGGAGGGGGTGCAAGGGGCAGCATGCGATGGGGCGCGGCTCAGGGACGGCTCCCACCGCCGCCATGCGCTGTCTTTCAGAGTACATCAAAATGGCAGATCACTACGTGCCCGTCCCCGGGGGGGCCAACAACAACAACTACGCCAATGTGGAGCTGATCGTGGACATTTCTAAACGGATCCCAGTCCAGGTAGCAGCCGTTTGCGGGCCTCCCACCTCTTCGCCGAGGGAAGCTGCTAGGGCAAAAGGGGCACTCGGAAACGGGGTGACATCCCTCCGTGCGGAGGAGCCGGGCGCGATGCTCTGGGCGATGGGAAGACACCAGCGCAGGGAGGTAACGGCTCACACCGCTCCTTCTCTTGTGCCAGGCGGTGTGGGCTGGCTGGGGACATGCCTCGGAAAACCCCAAGCTGCCAGAGCTGCTGCAGAAAAATGGGATAGCTTTCCTAGGTAAGGTCTCGCTGCCTTCCCAGCACTGGACGAAGCAGTGGGCATCGGGCTAGTGTGTGCGTGCACGGTCACTCCCCAGGGACACCGTGCTGGGCAATGCCCGTTTCATGCATCTGGCATGTCCGCCCTGTGGCATCGCAGTCCCCAGGCCGGTTTCCTGGAGCTGTCCCAGGTTTCCTGGTTTTCCCTGTAACGCCCATGCTGATGCAGCATTCACGGAGGAACATTGGGTGGGAGCAGACCTTGTGGGCTGCCCAGCTAGGGGACAGCCCAGGCTTCCCTTGAAGAAGGGTCAAGCTCCCTCCTGAACCGGGCAGTGGGTTTGGGGGGGGTTTCCCATGCCCCCACTCTTTGCAGAAGGGCTGATGGTGCCGGCTCAGTGGGGAGCCGCTTTCTGCAGCATCCATGTGATGGGGACAGGCTGGCTGGCCAGGCTGGCCCAGCTCACCCCTTCCCTCCCTGTTCGAAGGTCCCCCCAGCGATGCTATGTGGGCACTGGGGGACAAAGTCGCCTCCACCATCGTGGCTCAGACGGTCCAGATCCCCACGCTGCCATGGAGTGGGAGCGGTAAGCACCTCCTCCCCAGCCCCGCACACCCTCCCTGCAACCCCATTTCTCTCCTCCCTGCCTCTCCTTCTCCCCCAAAGCAAGCGCCAGGGTTGGGGTCCCCGGCCCGGCTGGCTGCAGAGTGGC
>NW_009212447.1:5778-31248 GCF_000690835.1 Fulmarus glacialis
ACTGGTTCGGGCAGAGGGGTTTTTGGAGATGGGGTGCATGGAAACAGGGGAAAAGGCGTGTGCCAGCATGGGGTCCCCAGCTCCCTGGGCACAGCCAGCGTGCCACCCCAGCCATGCCACCCCAGTGGTGACTGTAGCCCTGGCTGTGCCTGCAGGTCTGGTGGCCCAGTGGTCTGAGGAGGACCAGAAGCATCAGCAGATGATCAGCATCCCCCTCGAGACGTACGCACAGGGCTGTGTGAAGGACATGGAGGAAGGCCTGGAGGTAAAGCCGAGCCCACGGGCAGCCACTTGTCTCCTGTCCACCATTATTTCTCCTTGGAGCCTGCATGCCCCCTAGCCCTTTTGGCCTCCCAGCACACGTGACAGCGATGCAAGGATGTTTCAGCAGCAGTTCATCCCTCTGCACGGATGTGGCTTGGGGCAATCCTGCTTGGGGATTCATGGGGCTGGGGCAGGGTGGACTGTTGGGGTGATGGGTTGGGGTCCAGAGCACTTCAGTCACCCCAGTCCTTGTCCCCCCTCAGGTGGCCAAGAGGATCGGCTACCCTCTGATGATCAAGGCAGCAGAAGGCGGTGGGGGCAAAGGCATCCGAAAAGTGGAGGCAGCGGAGGAATTTGGTGCCTGCTTCCGTCAGGTAAGAGGTGCCTGGAGCCCCCATCCCCATCCCGTCCTGGGGCATGCAGCAGGGTCCTGCTCCCACTCTGGGTGTCTCGTGCTTCTCACCTGGGCTCGCCGCAGGACCTGCCTCCGTCCCAGGATGAATTTGGGGGGTAATGCCAGAGCACAACCCTCTCCCTCACTGCAGGTGCAGGCGGAGGCGCCCGGGTCCCCCGTCTTCCTGATGAAGCTGGCACAGCACGCGCGGCACCTGGAGGTCCAGGTGCTGGCTGATGAGTACGGCAACGCCATCTCCCTCTTTGGCCGTGACTGCTCCATCCAGCGCAGGCACCAGAAGATCATCGAGGAGGCGCCCACCACCATTGCAGCACCTTCTGTCATCGAGGTGATGGAGCAGGTGGGTGGCCCTGGTCTTAGGGCAGTATGAGGTTTTAGTGAGAAAGTAGTCTGATCCGTGCTGGGTTTATTGTGGCTTTTGGCATCCGAGGCTCCTAAGGAAGGGAGGGACACCCCGAGCCAAGCAGGGAGCCCCAGCCCTGCTTGTCTCCTTGGGTCTGTGCAAGAACACTGCTGCCATTTTGCTCGGGACACCCTGACTGCTGCAGCGAACAGAGGGTCAGTACTCCCTGTGGCGTTTTCACCCTCTCCTGCAGTGCGCGGTCCGCCTGGCCCAGATGGTGGGCTACGTGAGCACGGGCACCGTCGAATACCTCTACAGCGAGGACGGGAGCTTCCACTTCCTCGAGCTGAACCCGCGCCTGCAAGTGGAGCACCCTTGCACAGAGATGATCGCGGATGTGAACCTCCCTGCTGCCCAGCTGCAGGTATCTGAGCGCACTTTGTGAGGTGTGTTAGATGAAGCAGTTTTGTAATTTAGAGAGGAGTGCTGGGCTAGAGCCTGGCAGAGGCAAGCTGTCCCATATACCAGCATGTCGGGTGCAGGCGGAAGAAATGTAGCATCCCTCCTTCGCCTCTGGCTCCCCTCTGGGAGCAGCTGCCTGCAGCATGGTGACCCTTCCCCTCCCTCTTCATTCAGACCATCTAGCGATGTCTCCCAGTTGTAATTTTCATGCTAAAGTCTTGTTCTGGCAGCTAAAGTCCTCCTTGTTTCTCATGTAGATTGCAATGGGCATCCCCTTGCATAGGATAAAAGACATCCGGGTACTGTATGGGGAGAGCCCCTGGGGCGATACACCCATCTGCTTCCACAGCCCCACCAACACTCCCGTGCCCAGGGGCCATGTCATCGCTGCTCGAATCACCAGCGAGAACCCCGAGGAGGTGAGCCGGGGGGACAGGCTCTCATGCACTGTCCCCGCGCATGGGGACAGGGGGACCCTGCCGTTCGCGGGGTTGCACTGGGCACGGTCCTCCCCAGCCGGACGATGTTCATGGGCGTTGAACCCGTGGGATTGGTGAGATCCGCAGACTGATAAATTGCACAGGGATTCCCCTTCCCTGTTTACTCTGCCTGAGTGTCGAGCCTGGTTTCTCCATGTCTTCTGCGCTGTCTTTGCTCAGGGTTTCAAGCCCAGCTCGGGGACGGTGCAGGAACTGAACTTCCGCAGCAGCAAGAACGTCTGGGGGTACTTCAGCGTGGCAGCGGCCGGGGGGCTGCACGAATTTGCTGATTCCCAGTTTGGGCACTGCTTCTCGTGGGGAGAGAACCGGGAGGAGGCCATCTCGTGAGTGTGGCGGGCCGGGGTGGAGAGCGGGTGTCCTCAGGAAGACTTGCAATTGGTGCATGAGCCAGGAAAAGTGGCTTTTATCTGAGAGGACCAGAATGGTGCCACTCTGCTGAGTGGCTTGTTTGTGCTGCAGAGACTGTCTGGCCAAATTTTCGGACTGCCCTGGTGCTACAGCCCTAGTTCATCAACCTGATCCTTAAAGACACATTGTAGTGATCTACTAAGCACGTGCTTGGTGCCAGTGAGCAGCAATGTTCATTCAGTAATTGAGCAACATGTAACGAGTCTGTCTTGGGTATTTAAAGTCAATGGGAACTGTGAGGCTGTTTCATCCAAGCATGAGGGCATCCAGGGCTCAGGAGCTCATCACCCCAGTCCCTGTGGTTCCCTGGTTTCCTCTGCTGAAAGCCAAGCACTGCCTTGTTGGTCATTAATGGAGGGTTTTGCTCCCTAAAAGGAACATGGTGGTTGCCTTGAAAGAGCTGTCTATCCGTGGGGATTTCCGGACCACTGTGGAGTATCTGATTAAGCTGCTGGAGACAGAGAGCTTCCAGAACAATGAGATAGACACCGGGTGGCTGGACCATCTGATCGCTGAGAAAGTGCAGGTGGGGGAGACTGGCTGCCCCAAGGTTGCAGCTCCCCTTCCAGTGTAAGATGCAAATCCTGTTATTTTTGCCCCCCACAGGCAGAGAAGCCAGACACGATGCTGGGTGTTGTCTGTGGTGCCCTGAACGTCGCGGATGCTGCCTTCAGGACGTGCATGACCGACTTCCTGCACTCGCTGGAGAGGTATGGAGCGGAGGGTGCCTGATGGGGGCTTGGCCATGCCATGGGCACAGGGAGGGCATGTCCTAAAGGGCGGCTCGCGGCAGTCCGGGGTGGCTCCTGCAAGCATGGAGACCTGAGTATTGCTCTCCCCGGGCCATCTTCCTTCCCACTTTTGCTGCAAAAGCTTTGCAAATCTGGAGGCAGTAGCACTGCAACAGCTGGGAAACAGGGGTATCTGCTGTGACTCACAGCTCTGGCTTCTTGGCTATTGCTTTATCTGGAGAGGGGAAAAAGTTTCACATGGTTGGGAAAACAGCTTTCAAGGGAAAGTGGCTTGGCTGAATGCAGCTTGCTTTTGTTTTTGCACTTGAATGTCAAGGTTATTCCTCCGGCCTTGGAGGACGCCTGGGGCTCTCCCCCACGTCCTTATCTGAGCGTGTTTTGCCGGTGTCTGGCCTGCCTTCGGATGCATTTTTACAAGGTGCTCACGTGGGTCATTTAAAGCAGATGCTTGTCCCCTCCGGTCACCTTTGCGCCCTCCCGCAGTCAACTTGGAGCCCGCACAGCCTGACGCCAGCAGCACCGCTGACATCTCGCACACTTGGCTCCCCGCCGGCGTGCAAGGCAAGCAATACTTGTGGTGCCTGACCAGTTCGTTGTGTTTTAGGGGGCAGGTGCTTCCAGCAGCCTCCTTGCTGAACATCGTTGATGTGGAGCTCATCTATGAGGGCGTGAAGTACGTTCTCCAGGTGAGGGCTGGGCCGTGCTCCTCTCAAACTGGCTGCAGCGCTTCTTACAGGGACTTTCTCCTTTGTCCTAAAGGAGAAAGATGCAATAAATATGAGGTTGTCCTTTAAAAATGTGCAACATAAAAGTGAGGTTAATAACCTCATTTTAACTAGACAGACATTTTCATACATCCTGTTGCCCTGAGTTTAATAAAGGACCTCCTTTTCTTGCTTTTAAACCCAATTAGTTGAACTTCATGCAAAAACTCCCTACTCACAGTGAAAGCAGCAGGTGAGCCATGAGTTAAACCAGCTCCAAGCTGCCAGCCTGAGGTGGCTGCCTCCTGCCCTCCTTGGCACAGCCCCGTCCCGTGGCAGCGTGCTGCTCCTGCACCGGCCCTTCCACCGAGCACGGGGAGATGCTCCTCACCCCCCACCATTACCACCAGCCCCCAGAAAGGCCGTTGCACGCATTTCAGGGGGTTGCACTGAGGGCTCTCCCTGGCCACTGCCTGCAGGTTGCCCGCCAGTCCCTGACGACGTATGTCATCATTATGAACCGCACTCACATAGAGATAGATGTGCACCGGCTGAACGACGGTGGGCTGCTGCTCTCCTATGACGGCAACAGCTACACCACCTACATGAAGGAGGAGATCGACAGGTACCTCCCCACTGGGCCCCCACCGGCCTTCCCCGCTGACCGGCAGCCGGTTGGTGAGACCTTTCTCTCTCCTTAAGATACCGGATCACCATCGGCAACAAAACCTGTGACTTCGAGAAGGAGAAGGACCCGACAGTGCTACGCTCGCCCTCCGCGGGGAAGCTGCTGCAGTACACGGTGGATGATGGTGGCTACGTACCAGAGGGGAACATTTTTGCAGAGATCGAGGTGAGTTTTGCAGAAGAGCCCAGAGAAGATCCATTCCTGCAATGCTGGTGGATGGCAAAGACTAAATCCACCAACACTGCTGTGATGCTGGAGGCGCTCTGTGGTGCCCAGGTGCTGCTCGTTCAATGACGGTTTCACCTGTCCTCACCCAGGTGATGAAGATCATCATGACACTGGCAGTGGAGGAGGCTGGGCGGGTGCACTATGTCAAGCGGCCGGGTGCGCTGCTGGAAGCGGGCTGTATCATAGCCCGGCTTGAGCTGGATGATCCCACCAAAGTGAAGCCTGTGAGTCTGCTGGGGGCCGGCCATGCTGCTGTCCCCTCCTGTCCGCTCCCAAGCGGCATCCTGCAGGGCACTGGGGACGCTCACTGGGGGACAAAACGGAGGAGCTGCCCTGACCAGGGCATCAGCAGGGGTGTGTCCCCATGCTGGCACAGGGTGGCACTTGCGTGACCATGCCATGTCCCCCAGCTGGCTGCGCTGGGGCTCGAGTGGCTGCTCTGCGTGCCACAGTGTTGCTCTGCGTAAGCATCCCATGCACGATTACTTAGCGTGCAGAAGCTCACATATAAGTTTTTAGTGTATCTATAGCACTCTCTCTACATCTCCAGTTTTTCTGCATTGTTTTCATGATGGGGCACCGGCAGAGATATGAAGCTGGATGTTAGGTGCTTCCTCTGTATCTAATCAAAAACAGACGCTGGAGGGGTTGTGCTGGTTTCTCTGGGGCAGCTGCAGCTCTTGGGGAGCTCCGTCCCATGCTGGCAAGGACCTGAGCCAGCCCACCTCTCTCTGCTCTCTCCAGGCGCAGCCATTCACGGGAGGGCTCCCAGCCCAGCAGGCCCTCCCCATAACTGGCGAGAAGCAGCACCAGGTTCTCCGCAACGTGCTGGACAATCTCACCAACATCATGAATGGGTACTGCCTGCCCGAGCCCTACTTCAGTGCCAAGGTGGGTGCTGGGGGCAAAGATGGTCCAGGTGTCCTGCCCCGTTGCCTTGTGTTTGCCATGATGGCAGGACAGGCAGCGCCGATGGGTGCGGGCAGCACCAGCTTCTGCTCCCCGCAGGTGAAGGAGTGGGTGGCGCAGCTGATGAAGACCCTGCGGGACCCCTCCCTGCCCCTCCTAGAGCTGCAGGAAATCATGACGAGCATTTCGGGAAGAATCCCCCTGTCCGTGGAGAAGTCGATCCGGAAGGTCATGGCGCAGTACGCCAGCAACATCACCTCCGTGCTCTGCCGCTTCCCCAGCCAGCAGGTGAGCGGTGCGGGGGCTGCACTCCCCAGCTTGGCCTTTGCTTCCTTTTTAGCCAAAGCTAGTTAGGAGTTTCTGCCTGAATTTGTCCTACCAAGAGATACTTTAAAAAATTAAATGAGTGAGGGAAATGCTTGTGTTTGTACGCTTGTGTTTGTATATTTATTTGTCACTTCGCATTTTTCTCTTGGCGGAACCAACAAACGAAAGGCTCTGCGTGCAGCAGCACTGTCCCCAGGCAAGCCGGGGAGCTGGCAGCCCTGCAGCTGTGCTGGCCCCGAGCTGCACCGGATCCTGTGCTCTCTCCCTGCAGATTGCCAACGTGCTGGACACCCACGCGGCCACACTGCAGAGGAAGGCTGAGCGGGAGGTCTTCTTCATGAACACGCAGAGCGTGGTGCAGCTGGTGCAGAGGTGAGCCCTGCACTGTCTGTGACCCTCCCTGGTCGCCCCATCACCACCACCTCCCTGCAGCACGCTGAGCTCTCTGCTCCCCAGGTACCGCAGTGGCATTCGGGGCTACATGAAGGCAGTGGTGCTGGACCTGCTAAGACGCTACCTGCAAGTGGAGACACAGTTCCAGCATGGTGAGGGCTCGGGGGGTCTCCGGAGGGATCTGCGGGGCTCTCTGGGGGGTCTGCAGGGCTCACTATGCTCTGCCCCACAGCTCACTACGACAAGTGCGTCATCAGCCTGCGGGAGCAGTGCAAACCCGACATGACCCCCGTGCTGGAGAGCATCTTCTCACACGCGCAGGTGGCAAAGAAGAACCTGCTGGTGACCATGTTAATTGTGAGTACAACCCATGCCCCGAGACACCAGAAGTAAAGGCTGGGGGCAGGGAAAAGCCCATAAGCCAAGGCAAGCTCTGCATCGCTGCAGGATGGGACGCAGCTGTGGGTGGCTGTCACAGCCCTGTGCTTTTCCCTTGAAAGCGAGCGGACACCTGAGAAACTGCTTTTCTGCTCCTCTGTTTAATGCATCCCCAGGGTTTGGGTTTTGCATTCAAGTGTCCATTCTTGCCTCGTTAGGGGGACTTTATCTGCCCTCTGTAGCATTGCATTGCTGCACTTGGTTCAAAGAGCCCATTTTAGTTCCTCGGGTCTTGTTCCCGTTGCCCATGCGGGGCTGGGGGTGTGGGGTGAAGCCATCCCACAGCAAGGGGCCTGACCCAAGCCATGGTGGTGCATGCATTGCAGGACCAGCTGTGCGGCCGCGACCCCACGCTGACAGACGAGCTGACGGCCATCCTCCACGAGCTGACACAGCTCAGCAAGACTGAGCACTCCAAAGTGGCGCTGAGAGCCCGGCAGGTCAGCGAGCGCCGCGCCATCCCTGTCCCCGTCCCTGACCCGTCCCTGTCCCCGTCCCTCGCACTCCCAGCCACCTCTCCCCTTGCAGGTGCTCATCGCCTCTCACCTGCCCTCCTACGAGCTGCGGCACAACCAGGTGGAGTCCATCTTCCTCTCTGCTATCGACATGTACGGACACGACTACTGCCCTGAAAACCTGAAGGTTGGGAATCGTGCGATTTTCCACAGAGGGAATTTGGCTTCGGGTGGCTTTGGTGAGGAGGTCTGGCTGCAAGTGGCTTAGCCTTAAAAATAGCCAAAAAAGCAATCAAAGCCTTGCTACGGTGTCGGTGCCTGTGCAGAGCAGAGGAGGGGCTACGCCCTGCTGCTGCCAGTCCCCATCCCCTGCTCCTCACCCCATTTGGCAGGGGGACTGACATGGTCTGGCGGTGTCCCCATGGTGGGCTGAGTGTCCCATGGCACCCTGGTGGCCAGTCCTGCACAGCCCCATATTGAGGGACCCCTCTGGAATGTGCCTCCCCCATCCTGTGATGGGGCAAGGGGCTCCTACTTCATCCTTGTCCTAAATTTTGCTTTCTTCCCCCAGAAACTGATCCTGTCGGAAACCACCATCTTTGATGTGCTTCCCATCTTCTTCTACCACACCAACCAGGTGGTGCGCATGGCGGCGCTGGAGGTGAGGGCTGGGGGGGCCGCAGGGAGCACGCAAGCTCTGGGGGTTGGCATGGACGTGTGTGGTGGGAGTGGGGGCACGGCGGTACCTCCTGCCCTCCCCCTCCCAGGTGTACGTGCGGCGTGGGTACATTGCCTACGAGCTGAACAGCCTGCACCACCGGCAGCTCTCGGATGGCACCTGCCTGGTGGAGTTCCAGTTCATGCTGCCCTCCTCCCATCCAAACAGGTATGGGGGCCCCTGCACGCCTGTCCCGCTCCCGTGGACATGGTCCTTTTTGCAAAGCTGTTGGGTTCGTATCATCTCCTGCATGCAAAACACGGGGACCCTCAGAGGGAACTGCCTGCCATGCTCTCCCTTTGCCAGTGGAGCAAGATGAGCCCTCTTCAGTTCAGGGTCCCGTGTGGGACCTGTGTGGTCCCTGTTGGACCCAGGAGCAGTGCCTTCATCCATGGCTGATGGCTGCCTTGCTCCCCCGCGCAGGATGTCCGTCCCCATCAGCATCTCCAACCCTGACCTGGCCCGGCACAGCACCGAGCTCTTCATGGACAGTGGCTTTTCTCCCCTGAGCCAGCGGATGGGAGCTATGGTGGCCTTCGACAGATTTGAGGACTTCACAAGGTGAGGGTGCAGGGACATGCCTGGCTGGTCACACACATGTGTTTTCGGTGCTGCTGCAGTCATTAGAGAGCAAAAGGGGGTAGAAGAGCCAAAGCTGTCGGCAGCCGGGCAGCGCTCAGGGCAACTCCTGTTCCTCCTGCAGCCACAGGTTGGGGCTGGATATTTTCAGTACGACAGTTACCTGGTGGGGACATGATATGTCTTTTGGGGACATGTGGAGCCTGGGAGAAGCTTGCCTGGCACAGGTTAAGCATCTCTGCACATTAACAGAGCAGCGCTCAGAGCTGTGTTTCATGAGCTGTGGCTTTGCCGTGGGCTGGTGGAGCCCAGCTGAGCCAGTGCGTGCCCCTGGGCCGCTGCGCTGGTACCCGAGTCCCTGCTGCAGCGGGTCCCTGGAGCTGTCCCCTCGGGCAGGGGGTGGGCACGACGTGCTGGCTTGTCACCCTATCCCTGCTGTTTGGGCAGGAACTTCGATGAAGTGATCTCATGCTTTGCTGACCCGCCTTCAGAGAGCACGCTCTTCAGTGAGGCGCGAACTACCGTCTATGAGGAGGAGGATGCCAAGGTGGGCATGATGCCATTGCTGTCCCCCCCAGATGGTGCCAGGATGGCAGTGGTGCTGCTGGTCAGGGTTGACTGGGGGGCTTTTGTTGCCAGAATGTGCACGAGGAGCCGATCCACATCCTCAACATCACGCTCCGCTGGGCTGACCATGCAGAAGACGAGAAGCTGGTGCCCATCTTCAGAGCCTTTGCCCAGTCCAAGGTCTGTTGCTGGGGCTGGACCCCCTTTTTGCAGACCCTGCAAGCCAGGGCACCGTACCCCAAGGTGCTGCCTCATCTCCACGTGCTCCCCAAAATGCTGCACCCCGTGGGTGCCATTTGGGTTTTGTTTGCTCCCTCGGTGGAGATATTTGAGCTCTCGTGACTGGTGGAGTCTTCTGTTTCTGTGTAGAAAAATGTCCTCGTTGACTGTGGTCTCCGGAGAATCACGTTTCTCATTGCCCAGCAGGTGAGTGCAGACTGAGCCGCCGACAGGCAGAGTGACTTTAGACACATTGTGCTTCTGCCTCCCTAAAACACCTAGAGACATCTATAAGTACCTTATAGACATAGCATTGAGTGATGGATGTACCTGCATCAGGAGCTGAGAATTAATTAATGAGGGATTCAATGAGTGATTTATCTTCTGTATTATCCTTTATACTGCTGATGTCTTCAGTAACACGTGGTTCCTGCATGGCTGCTCCATAGCTTTAAGCTGCCTTTAAAAGCCAATGATTACTCCCAGCTCTTTTCCCTTTGGGGGAGGAGGAAGCCTGCAAGGTTTTTTCTTTTTAATGAATAATGAAAATTGGAAAAATTCTCTGTGTGCCAGGATTATTCATGTTGTCCTCTCTCTCCCCTTTGCTTTAGAGAGAATTCCCGAAGTTTTTCACATTCAGAGCCAGGGACGAGGTAAGAGCCACGATTAGAGCAGAGCCTGTCCGGCGCTGGCTGACTGGCTGCTCGCTCACCCCTCCGTGCCGCGCCAGTTTGCAGAGGACCGCATCTACCGGCACCTGGAGCCAGCGCTGGCCTTCCAGCTGGAGCTGAGCCGCATGCGCAACTTCGACCTGATGGCCATTCCCTGCGCCAATCACAAGATGCACCTCTACCTGGGGGCTGCCAAGGTGCAGGCGGGCGCCGAGGCCACCGACTACCGCTTCTTCATCCGCGCCATCGTGCGCCACTCAGACCTGGTCACCAAGGCAAGGCGGCATCGGGTGCCCTGGGTGCGCGGGCAGAGGTGGGTGCATTTCAGGTGCAGGGGTTGCTCTGGCCGCCCCTGATCTGCCCGGTGCACCGCAGGAGGCTTCCTTCGAGTATCTGCAGAATGAGGGCGAGCGGCTGGCCCCGGGGGCGATGGATGAGCTGGAGGGGGGCTTCAACAACACCACCGTCCGGACTGCAACCACATCTTCCTCAACTTTGTCCCGACGGTTGTCATGGACCCTTCCAAGGTACGTTTCTCGGTGTCCTGCTTCCCGCTGTCAGTGCAGTGCTGAGTTGGGAATGGAGACTGTATCATCCTCCGTGCTCGGTACCACTTGCACGGATGGGCAGCCGCCCCCCACGCTGGCTGTCAGACCCGGTCCCGACCAGTGCACAGCCGACCCTGGATGGGGATTGGATTTGGCAGCCCCAGAGGCTCCTGCAGCGTAATTTCTGTGTCAGACCCTCACTGTGGGCTGTTTGCTGGGGAGGTGCTGAGATTTCACACTTTGCAATGATCAGGGCTTTTTGTACAGACATGGACAAGCAGGCAGTTCACTGGAGGGCACGAGGGTGGGTGGCAGGCTCTTCCTCCAGGCAGTGGGCAGTCTGAAGTTCAGGAGGATGTGGGACACTGTCTTTCCCCAGTGGAGAGGCTGGATGACAGCACCAGCCCCCAGGGATGGAGAGAGGGAAGGGGCTTGCCCAAAGCAAATCTGAAATATCTGCTTGGGGTGGAGATGCGACGGGGCTGCTCCAGCCTTGGCATCGGGGACAGTGGTGTCCCCGGGGCCATGGACCCATCCGTGTGCTGTCCCACACCCAGATCGAGGAGTCAGTGCGGTCCACCCCCCGCCTCTGGAAGCTGCGGGTCCTGCAGGCTGAGGTGAAGATCAACATCCGCCTGACGCCCACTACCACCGCCATCCCCATCCGCCTCTTCCTGACCAACGAGTCCGGCTACTACCTGGACATCAGCCTCTACAAGGAAGTGAGGGACCCCGGCACCGGCAGCGTGAGTAACTGCAGGTGGCGGCTGCAAACAGGAACCCAACCACGACTGCTTGAACAGCTATCAGCTATGGTGAAGCTTTGAGGTGGTTTCTACAAAAATCCTTGTGCATCTGCAGTGCTAGTCTGTCCCAGAGCCCCCGGCACTGTGGAGCATCATTCCCAGGGCTGGCCCGGTTTCAGTCCCTTCTGTGCTGCATCCAGTTGGGCACCTCGGGGTGATGCTTTGCTCCAAAATGGTGCTGAGCCCCAGGGGTGTTGCTAGTGCATAGTTGTGCAGTTTTTGGTCTGGGAGGTGAAGGTCAATATTAGGGTGTTACTGGTACTTGCAGCACAGCGGTGTTGCACTCAGTCCCCTCAATAGCAAAGAGTGGGGTGGAAAATCATATTGTTTGGTCGACTAGAGTCACAGGCAGAAGCATCTCGGCCAGGCAAAGTTCAGCAGCGCTTCAGCTCTGTGGGGCTCTTGCTCCTTAGTGTTGCAGAGAGGACTCGCCCGCATGCCGAGGGAAAGCAGCCAGCGCTCTGCCCTGCTCTCTCTCCAGATCATGTTTCAGTCATATGGGGACAAGCAAGGGCCACAGCACGGGATGCTCATCAACACCCCCTACGTCACCAAGGACCTGCTTCAGGCCAAGCGGTTCCAGGCACAGTCCTTGGGCACCACCTATGTGTATGATTTCCCCGAGATGATCAGGCAGGTGAGTCCAGCTGAGCAAAAAGAGGTTCCAAATTACTGCATTTACTTTTCGTCCCCACCCTCCCCAGATATTCCCATCTGGAGAAAAGACTCCACTCCCCTCAGCTGACAAATGAGAAAAAGAAAAGAGCCCAAGCCCCAACATTTTTGGTTATATGAAGCATTTCTAAACCGATTCCTAGCTCTTGTAAATTGCAGTAGTCACACTCATGGAGGACGTGAACCAGAAAGCCCTGTGCAAGGAGGTCTGCAGCAGGGTGGGGGCTCTAACGCAAAGTTTTGCTCACCCCAAGTCCCAGCCTGCTGCAGGAGTGTGCAGGCAGTAGCCTCAAAGCTGCCACAGCCCCATGCTTTCAGCTTGTCCTGTGCGCGGTGTCTCTGCAGGCTCTCTTCAAGCTGTGGGGCTCCTCAGAGCTGTACCCCAAGGACGTCCTGACGTACACTGAGCTGGTGCTGGACTCGCAGGGGCACCTCATGCAGATGAACAGGATCCCCGGAGGGAACGAGGTAACAAGGGATGATTTGGGAATGGGGCAAGAGAGAGGCGGGGGGGGAAGTTGTGCTGCGGCACGTGGGAATGGCTGGTGGTTCCCCAGTCTGGCTGTGTTTAAAGCCCGGGAGATGCTCCCCAGGCAATGTCTGTTGGTTAATGCAGTCTGCAGCTCAGACCCCATTTCTTTGGAGGAGCCTGCCCTGTGACTTTGTGCTGTTTTGGGGCAGGTGGGGATGGTTGCTTTCAAAATGAAGCTGAAGACCCCCGAGTATCCGAAAGGCCGGGACATCGTGCTCATCTGCAACGACATCACGCACAAGATCGGCTCCTTCGGGCCAGAGGAGGACCTGGTCTTCTTGCGGGCCTCGGAGCTGGCGCGGGCCGAAGGCATCCCCCGCATCTACATCGCCGCCAACAGTGGCGCCCGCATCGGCTTTGCCGATGAGATAAAGCACATGTTCCAGGTGGCCTGGGTGGACCCTGCGGACCCCTACAAGGTGCGTGGGCACCTCCCCTCCTGCCGTCACAGAAAATAACAGAGGATTTATTGGGGGGAGGAAAGACCAGAGCTAAACTGGGACATAAAACTGTGGGATCAGTGCTGCGGGGTGAGCACACACGTGCACCCACTGCTATGGGGATGGTTCTCTCTGCTTTCCCCAGCGGGGTGGAATTAAAGGTGCCAGTGCTGGCACGGCTGCTCTGTCCAGCCCTGGTCCCTGAGCCGCTGTTGATGCATGGGGCGGGTTTGGGTTGGGTTTGGAGAGGGGCCGTGTCCCACGTGAGCGTGTGCACGAGGGACTCCACAACTCATCCTCCTCCTCTTTATTTCCAGGGGTTCAAATACCTGTACCTGACTCCCCAGGACTACACGAAGATCAGCGCCATGAACTCGGTGCACTGTGAGCACGTGGAGGAAGAGGGCGAGTCCAGGTGAGCCCCACTATCCCATGGGGCACAGAGAGCCACCCCAAGCCTTGCCCGGCATCCCTGCCGGGATGCAGCTCCCATGTCCTTGTTCAGCACCCTGCCAGACACCATGCAGGTGAGCACTTCCCCCTGTCCTGCCCACACCACCATGGCTCTGCTTTCCCCGCAGATATGTCCTCCTGGACATCATCGGGAAGGATAACGGATTTGGGGTGGAAAACCTGAGAGCCGCCGGTACCATTGCCGGGGAGTCCTCTCGCGCTTACGATGAAATAGTGACCATCAGCATGGTACAGCCGTGGGTCCTTTCCCTGCTCCACTCCTCCCCTCTCTCCTACTTGCTTTTAAGGTCACCTTGGGGGGAATAACAGGATGCAACAAGCGACCTGGTGTAACTCCTGCAGAGCCAGGGAGCATCATTCTCATGGACTCTGCTGCAGCTCTTTCTCCGCAGTAACCCCATGTGTCCTCGTGTGTGTGTCCAGGTGACCTGTCGTGCCATCGGGATCGGCGCGTACCTGGTGAGGCTTGGCCAGCGTGTCATTCAGGTGGAGAACTCCCACATCATCCTCACCGGCGTCACGGCTCTCAATAAGGTACCATGCTCCAGCCGCGTGTCCTCCCTGGCACTGTCCCTCACGCCACTACATGCGTGGGCTCCTTCCCTGTCCCGTGGGAAGAGGTGGCAGTTCCCTGCACGTCACCTCACGGGACCTGTCTGGAGGAGATGCAGGGGAACTGCAGCTGGGCTCACCTCACTGAGAATTGAGAGAATGCCACCCTGCAGTTGTTTGCTTTAGGGGCCAGTTCATGGTGCATCACTCCTGAAGCCGGGCCAGACAGCAGAGCTGCCACGGCGACTGTTTGGCTCTAGTCCCAGGGACAGAACCCATCTCTGGACAGAACCGCACTGGTTTGAGCTGATTTGAAACCTGCTTAGCTAAACCGATGCACTTGTGGGTCCCTTTAGGTGTCTAAAGCAGAGTCCTTTTGCTTTAACATCACCCTGGTAGGCAGAGGTGGAAATTCAGCCTCAAACCAGAGGGAATGTGCCTGTACAGAGGTTTGACTTAACAGACAGAGCATGGAGGGGTGCCTCCTATGTTAGCAGAGACTGATCTGCATTTCTGTTAATAATTCTGGCTAGGTGTTGGGACGTGAAGTTTACACATCCAATAACCAGCTGGGGGGCGTGCAGATCATGCACAATAACGGTGTTTCCCATGTCACTGTCCCGGATGACTTTGAGGGGGTCTACACCATCCTGCAGTGGCTCTCGTACATACCCAAGGTAGGAGGGTGCTGCAGGATGGTGGTGTGGGGTGTTACCCCATACCTGGCTGGTGACCTGCCCTTCGGGGCTCTCCCTTGCAGGATAACCGGAGCCCGGTGCCAGTCACTGCCATAAGCGACCCCATCGAAAGAGAAATAGATTTTGTCCCTTCCAAAGTCCCCTATGACCCCAGGTGGATGCTGGCAGGGAGACCCCACCCAAGTAAGTGAGGGCAACCTGAGACCTCTGCAGCAATGCTCCCAAACATATCTTGTAACTGCAAACCTCCTGTCCTGGTGCAGAAGGTGCTTTTTGCTGCGGGTTGGTGCACAGGGAGCCCTTCAGTGCTCACCATTGCACCACTCCGCTTTTTCCTGTGCTCTGCAGCTCTCAAGGGGACCTGGCAGAGTGGCTTCTTCGACCAGGGCAGCTTCCTGGAGATCATGAGGCTGTGGGCTCAGACAGTTGTGGTTGGCAGAGCAAGGTACTGCCGGGAGCAGGGCATGGAGCCCCAGGGCAGAGAGCGACGCAGGGAAGCTGCATGCACGGTCAAGCACACTCAAGCCCTGGCCGTGGCGCTGCTTTGGGATGGTGATGGGGGGAACCTCTCTGGTGAGGCTGGGGTACAGTGTGGAGGGGAACTGGCCTCTGCTGAGACCACCCTGTCTCACTGCAGGCTGGGAGGTCTCCCGGTGGGTGTCATCGCTGTTGAGACCCGCACTGTGGAGGTGACGATACCTGCAGACCCTGCGAACCCGGAGTCGGAGGCAAAGGTGTGTGGGGAGACCTTAGTGTGGCCAAGCGGCAGCTGGAAGGAGGCTGGAGGGGAGAGCAGGGAAAAAGCTTAGTGTAATCCTTTGGTATGTCTTGATTTTCCTTAAAGACTGGTGAAATCAAGGGTGCTTGGTCAGTTTGTTTTCTTCCAGCTCTTGCATACCACGTGCCACTAAACTGCCAGCGCGGTGTGCCAGGAAGCACCAGCACCGTTCTCAGCACTGCTGCTTGCCATCTTTTGCAGATAATCCAGCAGGCCGGGCAGGTCTGGTTTCCAGATTCTGCTTTTAAAACAGCCCAGGCTATTCGGGACTTCAACCGGGAGCATCTCCCGCTGATGATCTTTGCCAACTGGCGAGGCTTCTCCAGCGGCATGAAAGGTACCCACGCTTGGTACCCGTGCCGTGACATACTGCTGGCACTCATGCCACCCCACAGGGTCCTGGGATGACCCAGCCTACCAGGGTCCTGCCCGCACCACTCCGGGATGTGGGGTTGGGCTGGGGATGTGATGGGGCATTGCCAGGACCCAGGTCCCAGGGCTTGGTGGCTTCCTGCTGGGCTGGTTTTGGGGTGCTTGTTTGGTCTCTCCAATAGAGAGGGTGGCATTGGGCATTTAGGAGGAGGTAAGGGGCAATAGCCTGGCCCACAGCAGGCGGGGCACCCAGCCACTGAATCCCTTTGGCTTTCAGACATGTATGACCAAATGCTGAAGTTCGGCGCCTTCATTGTCGATAGCCTCCGCGATTTTAAGCAGCCTGTCCTGGTCTACATCCCTCCACACGCGGAGCTGCGGGGAGGCTCCTGGGTGGTCATCGACTCCACCATCAACCCTCTGTATGTGGAGCTCTACGCGGACAAGGAGAGCAGGTCAGCGTCCAAAATATATGTGCATCCTCCGCAGCCCACGTGCAGAGAAATGAAAGCCGGTCCATGGGGTCTGCAGAGTCACAATCCTACTGGCAGAGACCTCTGGTCACTTGAGATGTGTGGTTTTTACCCTTGAGTTAATCAAAGCCATCAGCTAAAAGTTCCAGGGCTCTTACAGAGCAGCGTGGCAGGTATCTCCTTGGGGATATCCTCCTGCATCCAGTGAAGGCTGTGGGTGGGTAAAACATGGTTCTGGGAGTCAGGAGGCCTTTTCTCTAACCTGAATTAATGCACATTGGAGCAAGCTGTAAGGAGTGGGAGGATAGACAAGAATCCCAGACTGGAAACAAAACCCTTTTAGATTTTCTCTCTCCCTAATTCTTAGAAGAGAGAGTTGCCTGGACCTCTTGTCGCAGGGTTTATTCTCCCCTTGCAGACCATCCCTGCTTTACCAAACTTTCCTTCCAGGGGAGGCATTTTGGAGCCTGGAGGAACAGTGGAGATCAAGTTCAGAAAGAAAGATTTGGTGAAGACCATGAGAAGGATCGATACGGTCTATGCCAAGCTCGTTGAGCAGCTGGGTAAGGGAAGGGCATTTTGGCTTGTGGGCATTGGTAGCAGTAAGTTAAAACATGAGGCTCAAACACCACGGTGGCAACCATCAGGAAATCCTTTAGTGTTCCTCTGTGAAAATTCTTTATGGCTTTTCTGATGGTGGAGCCTGCCAAGGGAATGTGGTGGTACTTTAAAACACCTGTATCTCCTGGGGGCTCTGTAAATAGTGCTGGACTTTTCTCCCATGCTTTGAGATGAAGAATGGCAATGGCCATGCTGAATCAGTACCTAATGAGATGACATATATGTCATATATGTCATTACAGAGCTGCGCAGAGGCTCCCTTTAATGCACTGGGTCTCCTTTTGCTGTGATCAGCTCCTGCCTGCAGCGGGTGGTTGGGCTGCGTTGGGAGGTGTGCCCCTCCACCCTGCTAAAACACGGTCCCACAAAGTCCTTGCAAATGCCACTTCCCACCTCTCTTGCGGCAGGCACTGAACACGGTGCAGCCCCTTCGTGGCCACTGCCTTCTGTGGCTGGGCTCTGGGCAGGGGTGTAAACGTGCCGAAGCAAAAGAACATGACGCTGGGTGCCCCATTCCCTGGCGGGGGCGGCTGATACAGGAGCCCAGACCCCGTGGTGGCCTGTGGACCCTGTCACGGGGTGGCGGGTGGGCTGCTCAGCATGGCGTTTCCCGCAGGGACCCCCGAGCTGTCCGAGGCGCAGCGCAAGGAGCTGGAGAAGCAGCTCAAGGCCCGGGAGGAGCTCCTCCTGCCCATGTACTACCAGGTGGCCGTGCACTTTGCCGACCTGCACGACACCCCAGGCCGCATGCAGGAGAAAGGTGTCATCACGGTGAGCCAGGGCATTGGTGGGAAGGGGCTCGGCACAAGGAGTTTTGCAGTGGTGGCACAAAGGTGGGAGGCAAAGTCCCTTCCCGGGGGTCTGGGCTGCAGCTCAGTGTGCCGTACCTGCCCCGGGTGCTGCTCTCTGCTCCAGCCCAGCAGAGCTGCCTTCAAACCCACCGGTACGAGCTGTGAGCGAGCAGTCGCTGCGCAGCAGCTCCTCTTCTTTCTGCAAAGACAAACCTGGGCTCTGCCCCATTTCTGCAGGACATCCTGGAGTGGAAGAACGCCCGCTCCTTCCTCTACTGGCGGCTGCGACAAAAGGGTGGTGAAGGCGGAGGTCCTGAAGGCGAACAGCGAGCTGAGCCACATCCACATCCAGTCCATGCTGCGGCGCTGGTTCATGGAGACGGAAGGAGCTGCGAAGGTACCCCCGGCCCTGGCTTCCCGAGGCATCCCTGCGGCCAGGGGGGTCCCGAGGGCTGTCACCTTGCCCTCCTGTTGCTCAAATGTTTTGTTGGTGCCTCTCTAAGGGTTTAAATGTGCAATGGGAGTTACCATGCTGCAGCCTGTGCCAGGGTGGGCAGCCAAGCAGCCCTGAGCCTGGGGCTGTCTCTTCAAAGCAGGTGACCTCAGTTGGATGCTGGTGCTCAGCAGTAGCAAGGTGGCCCCCAAATAAACACGGGCCTCCTCATTTTCTACCATCAGATAGGGCTTCCCAGGGCAGGAGAGAGATTTGGGGTCTTTGCATTTGAGCTGCTCTCAAGTGCAAGTGCCACAACACACACCTCGCCATGTCAGTCCTGTGCTTGCTGAGCTGGGAAGTGAGGGTGTGCAAAGGAAACATATTTTACCTTAACTTTTTGCATTTTAAACAGTCCAGGAAGCTTTCCCCAGTTTTGATTTCCGGACTGAACCTTTTCCCCAGTGGCTGTTAGATGGGAGTGGGGGAGTGTGCCATGCTGTGCCCTACGTGCAGGACTGAGAAGAAAAATCCCATTGCCGGGTTGTGTCCTGGGAGGAAAAAGCACACGGATGCAGCAGAAAGGGGGGGCTCAGGCTGTGCAGGCAGCAGGACCCCCTGCCCACGGTGCTGCTCTCCCCAGGGCTACCTCTGGGACAACAACCAGGTGGTGGTGGAGTGGCTGGAGAAGCACATGCAAGAGGACGACGGCACCCAGTCACCCATCCGGGAGAACATCAAGTACTTGAAGCGGGACTACGTACTCAAGCACATCCGGAGGTGAGTGGCCATGGGAGCCGGGATGCGAAGGGCAATGCTGGTCCCCTGGGCTGGGGACAGCAGGTGGTGGAGACGAGCTGGTTCAGCTCCTGTGGCACCTGCCCTCTCCCGTCTGCCTTGCAGCTTGCTCCAAGCCAACCCCGAGATGGCCATGGACTGCGTCATCCAGATGACTCAGCACATCACCGGTGCGCAGAAGGCCCAGGTCGCCCGTCTCCTGTCGACGGTGGATAATGATGGCCCATCTTGAGCTGGTGGCCAGCAGCCGGCGGCGTGCAGAGCAGTCGCCGCAGGGCAGGAGGGGCACCGGCGCATGCTGCTGCTCAGAGGCCAGACCTCACCTCCCCACCTGGTTCATCAGCCCTCAAACTGAAGCCTGTGTGCCTAAATAAAAGATGCCAGTGTTTGTATTTTAAGCCATGAAGATGGTCTCTCCATCTGTGCAAAGTTCCCTCTGGCGCTGGGGGTACTCATCGGAGGGGCAGCTTGGCAGAAGTTAAACTTGGCCCAAGCCAAGTCTGGAGTCTGGACCTGGTGCAGAAGTAGGTTTTAAAAAGTATCTAAAATCTTTTACTGTGTTTTACTTGCAAGCCCTGGCCTTAGTCTTTAAAACAAGCACCAGTGTCAGACATGTCTCATGAGACCGGATGGAGCTGGAAGTACAAACCAAGTGGCCCAGCACCACAGGGGAGCGGGATGAAGGAGGAGGTCTCCATATGACTATGTTGAAGCTGACCAGGCACCGGCACAAGGAAATGTAAACCCTGCTTAAGAAGCAGTCTCAAACTGATGTTTTATAATAAACTTAGGAACTGTGAGGAGCGATTTGTCTCATCCTTGTTGGGGAGCGATCAGTAGATGTGACTATGAGTAGCTGATGGCCAAGAAAAGACATCAGCGAGCCGTGCTGGGAGCTGTTGCAGTGGGAACATCAACGGATCCACCACAGTTTGACTGACCTGACTGTTCCTCTTGCCCATCTCGTGTCCTTTCTGGCTCCTGCCCAGCTCCTTTGGGTGTTTTCAGCCTGCGGCTCCTGCGGAGGACGGAGAGGAGGGAGGACACAGCTCCGGGTGCTCCTGCCCAGCGACCCAGTTCCTCCGCTGAAGCACAGGAGCCAGGGTGAGCTCTCCGTCTGCTCGGACCTGAGCCTTGCTTCTCGGGTGGCCTTTAATCAGTTCGGTTCATGGAGGGGAAATTTGAATATGCGCTTTTCAGTGCCTCTGGCTGTGCGGGTGCGTCATTTCACCAGCAAAGGTTTAGCTTTGGCTCGCAAGGGGGGAGGCAGGACAGCGACGGAAGGCGGGATTCCTGATTCAAGCGCAGCGCTGGTATTGCCGTGGTGTGGAGGTGTTGGACACCTTCTTGGTCATGCCTGGGCTGGGGGCTCCCACAGGGTCTGCGGGGAGGTCTCCCTGTCCTGGGGTTGGGGGTGGAAGGGGCCTTACGAGATGCTGGCTGGTTTGGAAGGTGTCACTGCACTTTGTCAGGGAAGGGGGGTGCTGATGGTCGCCCTACGGGAGCCAAACCACCGCCAATAAAGTGAGCACAGTTCTCGAGGAAGTTTTCCTGAGCTCTGTTTCTTTTGTCATTGTGTAAACGCAGCGGATCTGAGCAGGGGCCGGTGCCTCTGCCGCTGTGCAGCCCCCTCCCTGCAGCACAGAAACTGCTTTAGCACAGAGCAGCTCGTAGCAGCCCTCCTGCCAACGCCTGTCCCTAAACCAGAGTTCTTCCGCACATTTAGGCACAGAGTTTTTCAGGAATAACTTGACAGAACAGAAAAAGAGTTCATACAGTAAATACTTGTAAACTCTTATTCTCCTGGAGGATTTGAGCCAGGGACAAAGCCTCGGCTTGGCCATAGTATTATATCTGTAAAGGCAACGAAGCCTGGGCAAAGCTGCTCTTTTAGAGGTAAGCCCTCACTTCCATTTGCAGGTGGGCGCTACAAAGGCTTTGCGCGTGGATGGCCTGTGAACACCCAAGTCTTAGATTCAAGAGAAGGGCCTGCTCCTCAGCGCGCTCAGACACCACGGCTGGAGTCGAACGTGTCTGAGCTTTGTCCATTTGTCAACACCCGTAAGTTGTATGAAACTATTTCCCCACTGGGTTGGATTTCCAGTAGCAGATGCCTCAGAATTAGTGTTTAATGCCGAGCTGCAGCATGCCGTGTGGCAGGGGCACGCCTGACACCAGAGCAGTCATAATGCAGCACGTCTAGAATGACCCAGGCTTAGTGCTAAGAAATGTTTATTTAAAAAAAATGAAGACATCGATGACGCCAGTCACAGCAAATTATCATTAATCACATTTGTTCTTGAACAATAAGTTATGACATGGAGCATCGTGCCCTTTTGGAAGGGGTTGCCGTGGACATACACGGTGGGGAAGGTACAGGCACAGGCATTTTCTAGCCCCTGATCTTCACAACGGTGATTTTCAGCCGGGTGGCTCCAGCGTCCTGCACCCTCTGGGTTTTCAGTACACAGACTTAAGCTGGAGAGGCTTTCTGCCTCCAGCCAGCCCCAGCCATACTCCGCGTGGGAGAGAGGAGCCTGTGAGCGCGTGGATACAACACCGGGAACTGACAGACTGGGAAATTCTATGAATGCACAGGAACGGACAAAATGCGAGATATAAATATTACTTCATGGTCACAGAGGTGTAAGTAAACTAAATGCTAAATTCCAACATACGGTTTGCTTTTTATATTTTCAGATGTTTCATTACATTTTTTTGCAATGTATGTTACCAAGTATAAAACAGGGTTTGAAAATTTAAAAACTACATTAGAATCAATTTTACTTGGTTAATTAGGAAAGAAAGACTATTATGAATTGGTATGGTACAGTTACAATATTTGGTCTCTGAATTTTTTTTAAAAAACGTGAGTTTCACAGTATCAAAAGTGCTTATTTAAAAGAAATGTAGAGTCACAACAGTGATTAAAATTGTTGCATTTTTGATCATGAATAATTTAGTGGATGTAAAACAGGTTACTGCAGCATTTAAAAAAATTGAACAGTGCTCAGTTTACATAATTTCTTTTCTCTTCATAAGAATAAATATAAATAAATTTACAAATAGTAATACTGCCTAGCACAAGAATAGATAGAAGCACAATACACAAGACTATAAACAAATCTAATCTTTTTTTTAAAAAAATCCTAAAAATAGGCATAATTCCTAAAATCTTCTAGCCAGCAATCAGTTTAATAATTCAGTAGTACCACTTCCTTCACGGGGTAAGGACCTTGTTTTTAAACCTAGTTATAACAGTTGTCTGCTATGGGTTTGATTTTTCATTTTTAGTATTTTTGCTCCTTTTTTCCTACCTCATAACAATAAATTAACAATAGTTATGTCAGGAAAGTGTTAGTGGTGCAAGTGTCTCCAGAAACTGTGTCGGGTCTTTGTTCAACGGCAATAATTATTTGGCAATTTAAGAAAAAAGATACACATGGTATGTGATCAACCATTTTGGACTCCAACTTGGTGCTGACCAGCCCGTTGACTTCTGTTTGCTTCTGTGTAGGTGGTGACCAAACAGCATCCACATGAGAGTCCAAATCACAGTGTCGGTTAAATGTATTTACCTTAACTGGACTATTTTTTAGCTCAGTTACATTCTAGTAGATGCCTTCCAGATCCTTCTTGAGAGCTCACCAGTCCTGCAACACAAATGTCCGTGCCCCCTCCTCAGTCTTGCCATGGGCAAAAGTGGTTCTACTAGTAACGGTTTGATTTATTTTGGCATCCCATGCTGTGTCCCAGTAAATAGCCAACACGTTCCAAGCGTCTGCAGGAGGAGCTCTTTTATTGCGTTCAGGTCGGATTTTAACGGTTGGGAGAAACTGACCCCTGAGTCAGAGGTCCATGGAACGGTGCAAAACTCAGAGCAGAGCGATGGGTTTGTTGCCTTGGGGGTTCATGTACTGAGCTGCCGCTACGTTGTCCAGTGTCGTATAGGTGGTGTAAAGGCCGGTGACCTGCAAGTCTGAGAAGGAGTGATCGCTGCCACTGGAGACCGGGGTGAGGCCGGGGGTGCCCAGGTCACAGTCTGAGAGGTGGAGCGGGGAGTTGCTGAAGGCACCCAGGGTATCAAGGCTGAAGCTGTCGTCTTTCATTTCCTCCCATATGTTACCTTTAAAAGATTAAATTCTTGTCACAGCAGTACAACCAACCCCTCCGGGCACTGTGTGTAGGGGTCAGTCCATAACTAAAGGGCTTTACCCGCTGCTTAGGACTGGTGCGGCTTGCGGATGGTACCATTTGTAGCGCAAAGGCAGTAAGAGTGTTTGTTCCCCCCAAATCCCCCCGGTTCCAGCAGGAGCCCAGACCTTTCCGGGCAGCATCGTCTACCATGTGCTAACCAGAAACCCAGGGGCCATGCCAGGCATCACCATGAGCCAGGGAAGTTCTTTTACAGAAGGGGAAAACCAAGGCACAAGTAGAGCTATGGTCTCCCATGGGCAGAGAGATGCGTGTCCCAGATCCAGCTAGTTGGACACCCATGCCTACATCTATTGCAGTGCCTGCACTTCAGCCATGAAGGCGGTTTGCTGTCCCATCTAGCAGAAATGCTCTGAGGAAGGCCAAAGGAGTCATGCTGCAGAGGCCAGCACCCAGCACAAGTTTTTAGCTCAGTTATGTTCCATTCCAGAGCATCCTGCTGAGGACCCTGGTTATGTACTCAGTGATTGCATAACCACATAAATCGTGCCCTTCCCCACCCCAGCTTCCTTCTCCCATACCTTGCAATGCAAAGTCCATAATGCTTGGGTCAAGAGCATCCACCTCCGTGTGGATGTCTGCTGTCATGTTCAGGAAGTCTGGAGGCGCGCGTCCCATGGGATGGTGGGGAAGAGGGCTGTGGCTCATGTCAGGCAGAGTGTGGAGAGGAGGTGTTTGGGCAGGTGCTGGTGAGTCCGGGGCGATGCGAGCCTGGGTCTGGATCTGGTGATGCAGGGGGATGGACTGCAGCGAGAGTGTCATGATCGGCTGAGGCTGCAGCTGGGAGATGGAGATTCGGCCTTGGGCTGCTGCCATGTGGTTCAGGGTGGAAACCTCAGGCTCTGCCTGTTTGCTGGGCCGCCTGCAGTTCTCAGGTCTGTCAGTGATCAGCTTGTCTAGCTCCTCTGCACAAGTGACACCCATTCCCAAGGAAGAAAAGAGACAGTTTAACCCCATTTGTTCAAGCAGGGCCTGGCCACAGCATTTCACAAGTGAGCACAGCCACACGCTTTTGCCATAAAACTGAACAGGCAGTGACTGTCACCATACAAGATGCAGCACAGAAGGCGGCTTTGACTGTGCAGAGAGCAAAGAAATGCCATCTACTTCCCTACCCTTAGCCCTTACCTAGTTACCCCTAGCTGAGCTAGAGAGATGATCACATGAGACTTAGAGCAACCAAGCCACCACCGATGGCAGCTGGCCCACAGCTGCAGAACTAAGCATCCTCAGTGGGTCTCCTGCTCATAGGGATACTCTGAATTCTGCTTGTGTCTCAAATAAGATTTATACGAGAGACTCCTGACAGTTTCAATGGCACTTCTGTTTTTAAGCAAAGGAGAACATAATTTATCATTTACTGTATGTTACAGATTTTGCAGCAAAAAACTCCAGTTGATTTTGCCAATACTGAGCTCCTGAAATCTTAAAAAGCATGTGTCTTTATAAATAAGAATGAGAAAGTCTTAGTAAAGGGAGAGTTTTGCAGAGGAACAGGCAAAAAACTGCATTAAAATGTGACACTATAAATACCATCACTGGAGGCAGCATAACTCCTCAGAAGGCCTTGGATGTGCTAGCTAGGTTAGCGTGGGGGAAAAAGACAATCCATTTTGAAGCTGGGGACTGATTTACACTGAGGGCCTCCAAAAATAGCTGTCAGTTCAGTTACCTCCTCCAGCTGTAGTGTATCACCCTGCCATACAACATCAGGGCAGCAGCAATGACTTCATCCAGCGCAGAACATGAGGTATTTCAGCTGAGCAGCTCAGAGGAGGAGGCTGTTGCAAGGCATGAGAGCTCTGCACTAACCAGCTCTGTTCCACATAACTCATTTCTTAAGATTCCTGCTTTCCTGGCCGAATAGCCATTTTCCCCCCTTCATACACATAGCAAAAGCATAATATAATTCCTACCTGGGTTAGCCATGCTCCTGTGAATAGCAGCTAAGTCCTTCCGCTTCCACTTCTGCATCTCCTCTTCCATCTTGTCGATCTTGGCAGGATTGAGAGCCCACAGGCACCCTTTGCGAGAGGTGCCACTCATCTTGTTCTCCACCTTCTCAAAACACTTATTCAGAGACAGGTTGTGGCGCACAGAGTTTTTCCAGCCATCGGGGGCTGTCTGAAAGATGCAGGAGGATGTTAGTGAAATAAGCCATGAACAAAGTATTTGTGATGTTCTACTTCCACCCTTCAGGTGTACGCATACCTTGAAGTAGGGA
>NW_009212447.1:31265-44393 GCF_000690835.1 Fulmarus glacialis
CTCACTGGGAGACTGCCTGTTTTGCTGTTCTTCAGCGCCATTGCAATCAAACAACTACAGGACAGAAAAATACAGGAAATAACAGATTGCGTATACTTAGCCATCATGCCTTCTTCTGGTCTAGCAACCTCGGACCCATCTCTTAAGACAGAAACAGCTGGCTGATCATGGGATTAGCGTTCTCAAGTGCTCAGAAGTCACCCTGTGATCCTGCAGATTTTACTCCTCTGTGCTACTCTACCTTTATGCTGATGTCCAGGATCTAGTTTGTTTGTTCATTCCTGACTCGGAGGCAGCTTCCACAGAACTCCTGGCCAGATGACGGGATTTTTGTTCCCTTTCAAAGGAATCACACACTCTCAAACTCCCACACCTACAGTGTTACAGTCATCCCAGCGCAGGCTGTAGTCAATACGCTATTCTGCTCTCTACTTACCTATATGAATAGATCGGCTTGGGGTAATGCTTTGGATGCAGTTCTTGGGCAGAGTGGGGAGCCAGGCGTGGCTGATGGCCAGATGACGGGATTTTTGTTCCCTTTCAAAGGAATCACACACTCTCAAACTCCCACACCTACAGTGTTACAGTCATCCCAGCGCAGGCTGTAGTCAATACGCTATTCTGCTCTCTACTTACCTATATGAATAGATCGGCTTGGGGTAATGCTTTGGATGCAGTTCTTGGGCAGAGTGGGGAGCCAGGCGTGGCTGAGAATAGTGTGGCTGAGTCCCATAGGATGTGTTGTAGATTGCTGCTGGGTTACACTGTATGCAGAAGGAAAAGAAGGAAAATGTCGGATGCAAAATGTCCACGGGTATGTAGGTTTAGGGTTATTTTATTGTTTTTCTTTTGAAGGAGTTCTAGATATGATCTTGGCAGGTACTTCAAGACACAGACGACAAGGAAATAACAGTACCTGTTGTGTGTTCTGTGCTAGGGCTGTGAATTGCTGTGAATGAGGAGGAGGAAAGAGTTGTTGCTGTGTTTGTAAACTAGGAGATGGCTGCCCACCCACAGCATACTGGCTCATCTGCTGAGATAAAGACAACAGACATGTCAGTCTTGAAATTACCAACATCTTTTCCTAAGAAGTGTTGCAATAATAAGCCATTGAGGCCTGCTCTTACATTTGCTCCGTGTGTTGAAATAGAATTCAGTCCCAGGATTCCCTGTGGCAGGCTGGCCTGGACATGAAGCATTGCTCCAGGTGCTCCTGTGGAGTGCATATTGCTTGCTACAGGACCTATTTTGGAGAAAGCAAAGGCAGTGAACGTTCGCATGAAAGTACACTTCAGAAAAGAGCGCTGACATTTATTTTTAATAGACACAGTTGAACACAGCTAAGCTCTGGAGTGGATAATCACATCTCTCCGTGGCTTTCCATCCCAAAAGAACCCAGAGCATTTCACGAATTGCAAAGATGACATCAGCTGCTTCTAAAACTTGTTATGCAGAGAATGAAAGATGACAGCTGTTTAACAGTCCACAGTGGTGTTACAGACACAGTATCTTACAAAAGAAAAAAAAAACATATTCAGCACTATCTGTACTCCAGAAGGATTTCTTCTCTAAAGCAAGCAAGATGATATGCTGAGCTGTCTCAGCAGAATGCCTTAGGGAATAAGTGTGTTTACCTAAAGGATGTTCACAAAGGAAAGAAAGGCGTTCAATGAACATATGCTGTAAGTCTGTATGAAGCAAACAGGTATGGGGTAAATAAGGTCCTCTTAATTTTATCAATGTTGAAACAAACAAGAAAGACTAATTACCTAATTTCAAAGCTGTTGAAAACCTCTGAAATGCGAGTCTTAAATACCTTGGCCCAAGTTCACGCAACAAGGCACCAGCAATTACACTGAGCAGAAAAGCCAATCGGATCCCAAGATCTCTGTTGTGACTGATAGGGCTCTCTGCCTCTTGAAATGAAGGAAATGTATCAGCAACAGCCTTATCAGAAGACAACAGGCTCCAGGTTGCATGTAATGTACTTAAAAGAAATCTACTAATAGGAAAGCTAGCCTGTGTGAGGGAAAAGAAAGGAGGCAGTAGGCTGTGTTGTTTAAAGAGCAGTTATTTAACATCCTAACAGTTTACCTGTCTGTTGTAGCACTGCATTCTGGGCACCAAGGCTAAAATCCATTCTTCCACTGGCCATCTGTTGTAACCGAGGAACATCAACAGATGTCAGCCACGACAAGGACTGTAAATCACTGGGGAGGTCATCTTCACTCAGCTGGGAGGGGTCAGAAGCTAAGAGTCTGCAAAATAGCATGAAAGGTTAGTGGAGATGCTGCTACACTGTCCCTGGTAAGAGGGGAGATGACTGGGATGCCAAAGCTCACGTAGGTCAGCAGGGAAAACATGTCAGACTGGAATTCTGTTTGCAGAATTCAGATGCGACCTTTGGTTTCACAGCTGGCTGGTTACTGCTGTCCTTTACTTAATCATGTATTCCTTCGTACAATTTGACACATATTAGTTAAGAAAACTTCTTGTGCAGTATTTGTAGGGGAAGAAGGCATAAGAACCTGGAAGAGAAACTGCCTAGAAATAAAACCAGAGCTGATTCGTTATTTTCACATTTGTCGGAACTTCACACTTGTTTGGCCTTGATGTAGAAGAAACCTGTCAGGACTTTTAACCTGGCAATTTTGCATTAACCTTGAAATCCAGTGACCAGCCAGCCTTGGAAGAAGTTTCTGCGCCTAGCTCCTCAAGGACCTGTGCGTGCTGCTGGCTTGAACACCTGGAGAGGGCTTTTCACAGCCACTGCATCCCATCGGTGGGGACGGATCAGCGGAGGTTGCTGCATAAACAAAACTTTACAGAATGAACCGGTGATCTCTTCCATTCAGATACATGAAGTTATTGATACTTAACAAGGAACAAGGAAGCATATGAAACAGCTTTTTAGGCAGTTTTTGACATACTAAATGATCAGAATGAAAAGCTAGTGACTGAATGCACAATAACAACCAGCCAGCTTTCAGCTGACAAAACCCAGGCATAACGATGACAGGGTGCTTTTGGTTTAAAGCTCCGTTTTTGATACATTCTGCATGCTCCATCCCACCTGTTTTATTTTGCTTCTGATAAAGTGCGTGGTACAAAACTAAAATCTTGAAATATATTTACAGTACTCAAAAATTTCTGTGTGGTGAAAACTCCAATTAAAGTCAATAAAAGAACTATTGCAAATGAAGGGCTAAACTACTTTTACTTATGTTAAACAGTATTACAGAAGTCATGGGTATCTTGAGGAGTAAAGCAGTAATTAGAACAGGTCAAGAAGATACCCAGGGTAAATCCAAAGGGATTCAGGTCTAGGAAAACATCTTTCTCTTTCAGAAGAACATAGGTTTAGTTGGATGTAGTTGATTTTGCTTTCAAAACAAAAGCTTTAAAGAGCTCTCTCATAGATATGTTAAAGCCAGCTGCATGGTACTAATGCATGTTTGTTGCCAAATGACGATGCAGAAGCCTTAAATAAATCTGGTCTCTTGCTGAAGCATCTTTTATGTTTTACACGATTCTAAATCAGCTTAAAAGAACAAGGCAGAACTCCAGTGCCTGGCTGCCCAGGAGCTTTCAGCTCCTCTATTCATGATTTCCAGAAACACATATCAAAGTTCCCTAAACTATTATCTGGGAGATCTTTAAAGCAGAATGTAATTTATTTGTTTGTAAAACGATTTTGAAAAGAAGAAAAGGAAAAAAAACCCCAGCACCTGACCAGGAGCCAAAAGCTCAAATCCTGGCCAAAAACCGTCTTCAAATCTCTCTCCCTGCCTACCCTGTTTTCTTTCTCCTACTGTAGTTATAGTGCAATAATTAGCATTGCCATGGTTACCGCTGTTCAGTTATTTTGTGAGGCCTGGGACTTAAATACATAAAAAGACTATCAGGTGACGGCTCTCCCGGCCCGGAGATTGGCTGGATTGGAAGTAAACAAGAGCATTAAATGATTTGAAAACTGGGCAGGCTCATGTCGTTTGCAACAGTTGGGCCCATTCATGGGAAGCCGATAACCCATTGTGCTGCCAACGACTGCTGCCCAGTGGCACGTGGCCTCGATTGTTTTTGAGATTCTTGCTTAATTGTTTTTTCCCCCCCTCCTCCTTTTTACAAACTTCACATTAATCTGGCTGAATGACAGCCGACACACAGCACACATCCACATGCCATCTGGCACCCCGGTCGCTGCCAGTCCTCCCAGACAAGTCAGCTCCTTCAACAAATAACGGGGTCAGATGGGCGGCGAGGGTCAGCACCCACTGCACACGCCTCCTGTCAGGCAATGAATCCGCCACATGCCCTCGCCGCTCCTCCGCACGGGACGAGCATCTTCACACCAGAGGACCGCGGGAGTCACGGTGCTGCTCAGCAGCCTTCCCAGCTTTAGCTTTTCGGGACACAAAGGCCTGTGCTTCACACTCACCCTAGGTGCACTCATCCTGGTGCTCTTTCCAGACGTGGGAATGATTGGCGATACCCTGGGCACAGTTGGATGCCATCAGAAGCTTGAACTACAACTCTCCTACTTGCCAGTTAGCGTCGCGCAGCGTACCCCTCTCAGCATCCTCACGATGCAGACCCATGCGGCTCTCTCCCTCTCGCACTAACACTGTGGATCCAAATGGGGGCAAGGAAGGTGACTGAACTTTTGAGTTGATAAAGCAGTCATTAAGCTCCATTTTAAACAGAGGTGAAGATGCAATAATACTAGACGAAGTGTGCGAGTCAGCTCTTTCTCCAAGACAAAGATGTTTTCTTCCCTTCCCTGTTCTAGCATGGCATGGCTATTTGAACTTGAGTTTACAGTTCTTTTAAAATCACCTCTGGCTGTTCGCTTACACCTTTTTTTTAATGGATTTGTTAGTTGTCAGAATAACTGTTTTCATTAATAATGGGGAAAAAAGTATATTTAATCAGAATAAAATATTTCACATGTAAGGATTATTCTTCACGTTGTCTTCAAAACCAATGTTGAAATTTCACATATCTTAAAGAAGGTGAAACTGCTTGAAGTATGCCCATCGCTGTCTGACTGAGGTGTTTTAAATGCCCAGATATATTCTGCAGCATAAAACCAGCTTATCTCACAGTACACAGACTCAATGTGTGTCCTGCTTTCAGTGAAAAAATGCTAATCTAACTGCCTCTGGAAAGAGAGCTATGCACAGTAATACCTAACATTTTAATCTCACAGGGTTCAATCTTTCTGACCTGAAAAATTGCCTGTGCCAAGCCAACTACAAATATATAAGTACATGCTGCAATATCATGTGTACTTTGATTCTCTTCCCCTCCACCACCCTTTTCGTCTCACGTTTGAGGGTAAACTTCAGGAGTCAGAGATCCTGTCTTTAGATGGGTGTTCACAGCCCTTGGCACAATGGGGCACTGTAGTAAAAGCAGCCATTTCCTTTCAATGCATGTAAATGAGATAAATAGTGATACGCTATAATTAATGCACACTACTGAAAATGTCCCCAGCTGCACATTCCCCAGGGCTGTCTGGTATGTATGCTGAACTACTAAACCCCTATGAAGAAAAGGTTACAGTCACACCAAATGTGTTGCAAACATGATATTATTTTTAAAGGTGTGGTGAAATTATGCAACTCCATTTTTACCCCTCTCCTTTCAAATCTCTGCAGGAAAACACCCTTCTGTTTCTATGTGTTTCTATCCTAGAAAGGCACCTGCATTAGTAAGAATCCACAGGATGCTGAGGATTTAAGCCCCAGTTCTCCTCTATGTATCAGAGGATGCTGGCCTCCTGTGAAAAGTGCCTTGAGACCTATGACAGAGAAATGCTCAGGGGTAGCATTAGTCTTTGCTATCTGCTCTATCATGTGCTGCCCAAAATATTTATCTAATCAGGGCAATAGATCTTGGCCACCAGCCAGCCTGCACAAAGTTTACTTTTCTGGAATCAGGAAAAATACTCCTTGGAATGAAACCCCTTTCCAGATCTCCCAATACTGAGCTCCGGACCTTCCTGCCTGCAGACACGGAGGAATTGGACTCCTGCATTGGTTGCACATCTGACAAAGCTCACTAGAGCCTGTCAGCAGTGCAAAATGATCAGTTAGATGTACCTAAAGAGATCTCTTTTTTTTTCCCCCATCAAGTACATCCTGCTGGCACAACAGCTAGCTAGATGGAATGAAATTCATTCCTGGCATAACCTTGCGGGAATCTGCAACTAACATCAGAGTTGAATTTGAATGTATATTCATAGATCTAACCTTACCATCTTTCCCCACATTGAGCTGTTCTAATGAGCTGGATCTAAGGTAGTTCATCACCGCAGAAACCGCTGCCAAGGTGAACTATCCACTTCTACATTTGCAAACGCCATAGTATGGTGAACTTGTCACTGGAAACTATAGGCACCGTCTCTTCAACAGCATCATAGTCTGCCAAACAAGTTTGTTAAGACTAAAGGAAAGCTCAGCAATGACAAGCATACCTTAAGATATTTTATCTCCAGATAGTTTAGCCAATAACTGGGTGTTTCAGTTTATGATATGGTGTGCAGAGTTACATATTTCTATGGATATTGCACCATTCACACTTCAGAGGACTCTGTCTGCTTGTTTGCTCTGGAGCCTGTCCCTAAAAAATATAAAGCA
The DNA here is from genome assembly GCF_000690835.1 of Fulmarus glacialis. Lineage (NCBI taxonomy): Eukaryota > Metazoa > Chordata > Aves > Procellariiformes > Procellariidae > Fulmarus > Fulmarus glacialis. The sequence continues at coordinate 37,907 of NW_009212447.1, forward strand.
CTCAAACTGGTTGATGTTGCAGGGCGAATCTAATGCTACAGGTTCTCTCGAAGAGATTAGTGCGTGGTGGCAACTCATCATTGCCTCCATTCTAAATAAAGTCAGACCAAAACATTGCTGTTGCATTTGGCATATTCAACTTCAACCATAGTTTTAAGATGTCTCTCACCCAACGGACAATTTTTATTACCATTGCCAGCACTGACATCTGAGCTTTTTGCCTATGCTTAAGTAATACAACTGTTCAACAAGTAGGAGCAATCAGGGGTGATAGATTCTTAATTAGCTGTTTGCAATGGTTTATCCAGTGTGAGTGACAACTGAACAGGAAGAGTCCTAAGAAAACCTCTTCTTGAAGTGGTGATGAGAAACTGTTTCCTTTTGTCTGGGATTACGTTATGTCCTCAAAACAAGTGCAGTGATTTCTCATATGTAAAACAACACCAGGAAAATATTTATGTTTTGTGACCCTTCAGCTGTCTCCATGGTGAGAAGTATTCTCCATTTCATTGAAGGAGTCAACTTCACCGTCTCCTTTTGCTCCTTGCTCCATTTGCTCTGCTCCTTCCCTCTATGCACTTCTCTTCCCATCTTCCTCCCTTGTAGGTGCTTTTCCCCGCACTAGGTTCCGTTTTCCACACTCACAACCACCCACCTCTCTCCTCCCTGCACCAGCTCCTCTCCTGCTTCAGCCAGCAGCTCTCACTGCTGCTTTCGGTCTATGATTCCTCTTTGCCTCTTGAAGGCACACCACCCATCCAGTCCCAAACCACCAGCCCGCCCTTCTCCTCCCTGTCTTCAAGCTCTTTGAGTAATTTCTGGCCTTGCCGGAAATAAGAACAAAAATTAGGCAGCTTTCCAGGGACAACCAGAATGTCCCTCGTCAACTACAGCTCAAGAAACTTTGGAGACTAGGAACCAAAACCAGTGAGGAAAAAACAAATAACATGATTACCCTGTGAGGTGTTGCTGTTCTCCTTTTCTTACACCATGGTTCAGAAGAGAAGATGATTCTCCAAAAACCTTCTGCAAAGGTACTTAGTGCTAACAGAACAGGCTATAGATGTGCTCCTGGAGACTTTTATACATTTCAGCTCTGAGTTTCACAATGCCACATTACATCATTTTGGTATGGGATGAAGGGAAACTGAATTACAAGTGACCTACGTGATTTGCTTAAGCCTAAGAGGAAGTTAGCAGCAATGTCAGCCCTCAACTCCCAGCCACTCGCTCCCTGCTGTGCTTTACCCACATAACCATCCCGAAGCTCGGATTTGCCAAATGCAGCCAGTATCTCACTCTGCAATCTGTTTTGTTAAAAAAACAGAAAAAAGCCCAGAACCCAAACCTGTGACTAATGTCAAAATAAGCTTCTCCTTGATGTAAAAATGCGCTGAAGTAGCAGGCACTACAGGAATGTTTTCTATTAAAACCGGGAGCATTGTCTACCTGGGAAGCTATTTTTTCCTTTAATATTGCTTCAGCTGCTGTTTATTAGCACTGAACTGATCTATCTGCCTGGGAGGTTGTGTAGTTATTTACTCCAGTGTAAAGGGAATATAAAATACATTACCCTTTGTTTTGTACTGTTGTAAGAACCCGTCTCAATTGCATTGCTTGCTGCTGCGGTCATGCAGCAATTCTGGTTTCCGCATATATGAGATTTTTAAAATGGGTAAAATAGCAGTATGCCATGAGCATCTGAGATCTCACAGGAATGCTGAAAAAGTCCAAATTCCTTTTCTGTTTCCTTATTTTGAATGGGAGGTCAAACACCATTTATGAGGTAAGATATGAACTCCGTTCTGGTTTCACTGGAGGCAGACGAGCCTGAGAAGCCTGCAAGATATTGCCTGGGTACAAACCAGTCCTTCCCATCTCTGCCTGTAACTGCAAGACAATTTGAGGAGCAAGGGCCACAATTTTTTATTAATACCGATTAGCACATTTCAGGGACTGCATAGGAAACAGTTGAGCTAATCCACTTAAATCAATCCACAGTGGCCTGAGTTTGACTGATTCCTAGGAGGTTTCTCACATTTTTTTGAAAGAATGAAGCAACTACTGTGATGAAATTCCTCCGACACTTCGAGTCATTATCTCACTCCCTGTCAGACACACATGGTGTCAAGGGAATGGACACTGACATTTTCTTCAGGAACAATTACGGTTTCGTTAGTTATGCATTTGTAACCTTTTGTCTGCAGAAATTTCCTTCATGCAAACTCCCAGACTCCATCCATCCCCAGAGGTGACAGTCAGGAGTCCTGAGCTGTAGCTTGCTCTCCAGAAACCAAAATGCAAGACGAGATATGAGACTACCACTTAGGAGAGCTAAAATGTACTGTGTGTCATAAAGATAAAGACTTTTCACCTTTTTCACCACTGTAACGCAATCACATCCGGAATGTATGGAATACAGTGGTTGTGTGTTTATGTGTTTATGCTTCTTAATACAATTTTACACTAAACTATGCTAGCATAAAGTAATTATTACAACAAAAATTTAATCAGACTATCTAATGAGCTAATGAATATAGACCAATTTTTTAAGAACCAAAGGGACAATTAAAATGGGGCGAAGGAGAATATAGTCTACTAAAATGTTGAATGATTAACGATTGAGTAACAATTTTTGAACAAAAAGATATCTATTTAAAACTTCATTCCTGTTTAACATGTATAGAAAATGTATTGCAAGGCCTTCAAAATACTACATATGGCTTCTATCAACTGGAAATGCATAGTATTAAAAAAAAATAGAAACATAGTCCTCACACAAAATATGAAGTTAATTTATCTTGTTGATCTAGGGTTAGCTTTACATCTTAAGTAATGTTATTTCTTCAAATAGAATTATACATTTTAGTTATTTCTTTCAAAATATAGATGCCACATTGTTACCTAGAGTGATGATTTGATTCCTTAAATTTGGATTTTCACATATTCCAAATAATCCACAGCAAGTTACTCTTTGTCTCCCTTCTAATGGCCTGTTTTTCATGCCATGATTTGTTATATGATATGTAATAAACCACACATAACTGTACCTAGCTTGGGAATGGGATAGTCCCTGAGAAAAATAAGCATACTGCTGCATTTGAAAACCAAGAATGTTGAATTAGGATAATATTGAGCCTTCTTTGGGAGAGAACTTACAGGTCTAAGTGTTTTTGCAGTCTTAGTCCAGGCCCACCTTGGCCTCACATCTGCCTCCCTCGGGCTTCTGTTGCCCAAGCTCTGCATATTAAACCTCATTCTGCACTTGTGTACATCACAGTAGATCTTTTACTTCTCTTGCACCGGTTATGTATGTTAAATCAAATTAGACTGCAAGAGGATAGATTGCAAATTTCAATTGAAAATATTGCCTGAAGACCACAGCATTCATGAGCTGAAGAACTTTGTTTCTCAGAGACCAGCTCCAAGCCCACTGAAGACCACGGGAGGTCTCCACTGATTTAGTAGCCTTTGAGTTGGCTTCTATAATTTACCTATCTTTGTGCTGAAATAACCACAAGTGCACCACTGCATAGTAAACTTGTATTCTGCCTATTGCTTTGATTTAAACATCAAAATATTTACACTAAAATATAATGTTAGATTATTAATTATAATTAACAAGAATAAAGTCTTAAGGGTTAAAAAATCCCAGTGTGTTACAATTCTTTGCTTTTATTCCCTGAAATGTAAAATGAAATCATTAGAAATATTTCCCACTACTACAATTATGAAAATATTGAAGGTAGAGGAATTTTCTTTGGGAGTGTGAGAGGCATCTGCTAGTATGAAGTGTTACTTTGCATTCGTAGCCAGGCGGTGACAGCACCATAAAAACATAGGCATCAGAGAAGATATGATGGCCCTTAATTATTCCTGGAAGGTAGGATGTTTTATATCCCACAGCTGCATTGGTGCAAGAGATACTTGTCTAAAATCATTTTACGATGGTGCAAATAGTCCCTGGACTTTGCATAGCAGTCTAATCCTCATCAGTACTCTATGTGCTACAACAAATTTGCTACATCAAATAGATGCTTTGGATCCACAGAATTCAAAGATCTGCTAAAATCAGGGATTTTTTTTCCTCGTCCATTTTAAAAAAAGGAAAAGAAAAAAATCCCGTCATTTCAAACTGTAAGCATAAGCTGCCTGAAAGCTTATCGGCATTTGCTGATTTGATCCCCTGCTTACACACCCACGCACTCCCTCCCTTTTCAGTGTTTCCTCCTGCACACTCACAGGAAAGCCTGGTCTCCTCCAAGTCCAACTGTCCCATTGAAAGATTCCAAGTGAGACAGAAGAGTATTCTCAGCACAGCCCCAGCCTCCCACTCACTAATTGGAGGCCATTCCCCATTTTGTGGAGCCTTGATGCTCCCCCATGGAGAACTCAGGACTGTGGGTTCCAGTCTTGGACTGTGGTGACAGCAGGAGAGTAAACAGAGCTGATAGAATTTGACAGGTCTATTCTTTTCTTAAAATCATTCAGTCTGAAAGATTTTCTTTTACATAATCCAAAGTGTTTTCTCATGAAGTAGGACAAATACTGCTCTGCATTTATGGTGCAGTTCAGATTTTATGCATTTTTATCAGAATTTGACACTATTAAATGAGGTCAAATAATTCATTTTAAAGCTGCATTAAAGAAATCACAAGTGGGTTAAAAACTTTAGAGAACTGGGATCTCTGAGTTCAAAATGTTTAACAGAGAATTGAAAGTAGTTTTAAAAAGCAGCTGACTTCTGAATAAAAGAAGAAACTCTTACAATTCCTTTACTGGCAGTAAGATAAATCCTATCTTTCTCAAAAAAGAGTGTTTTTCTGCAGCTATGAGTTAAAGAATAGTTCTTTCCATAAAAAGGGTCTTTGTTAAGGTGGTATGTTCTTCAGGGCACTGAAGATACAGACTTAAATATAAGTACCCAGAAGTCTCTCTCATACATACCCTTCATTAAATACTGAATAATTTCTTTACAAATATTTACATAGCCAACAAAAATGCCTAGAGCAAACAGTGCTTTAATAAACAGCAAAACAGAGTTCCACAAACCTTTTTCCACAGTGGCTTCAGAGAGTATAACAAATCACTTGTTGAGCTGCAAGAGGCTGCAGTGCAGTGTTTGCATTTTGAACAGAGAGAGGCTGATGAAGAATACCTGCGGCTGACCACTTTTACCCATCGAAATGGGTGAAAACACCCTCAGGCTGGGAGGAAGGCGGTAGTCTCTCGCTCCTCATTTTAAAACGAGAAAATATTTTTTTTTTTTTTTACTGTGAGAACTGGATCGTGTTCTGCTATTCTGTATTTCTGGGAACTTTGCACCATGTGACAAGATGTAACCTAACTTAACCCAGTGCACTGTAATTCATGCAAAACTATCCCGTGACTTCTAGCAATACTTCAAAATGATAAATCGATGCATAATGGTATAGGTAAATTATCAAAGGCTGTTGACAAATCCAGGTTTGTTCCCACTGATATTAGAAGATCTTTGACAGAAGTCAGTGCTTTGGAGTACTACATAAGTACTTGCTTTAATGAAAAGCTCTTCTAGTGTCTATTGCACTTGATTTAGTCTCCCCATGACTGCTTCATAACAATGCAAAATGTGATCTGAAAGGGAACTTTTAGATAATTATTATTTAACAAGAATATCCTTCTCTGGCAACACTCATACAGTAGTGAGGTCAACCCAAGGCTTTGAAAGTGTATTTATCAAACATAGTCTAGGATCAGAATACTTTAAACAGGAATGTTTCTAAATAAGTAATGCATTGTAACCAGTCACCAGCTTAGAAATCTAATTTAGAGCAGAGAAATAATGCAGTTAACTTTTTTTTTTTTTAAAAAAAGAGGATTTCTATATGCTAAGGGATTTTTTTTTAGGAAATAATGAGAAAACAACATCAATTAGCAGGCTGTGACAGCGCAGTGCATATTTTTGAAATTGATAAATGCCTCACCTGTACTCCTGTGAAGGGTGGTGGTTCTGCCCTGAATTCCTAATGATTCCTGACATTATGGACGGGATATCACTTTCTATCATCTCCTTGGCAAAAGACAAGAAAACAGAAAGAAGCCGTTCAGGCAGGAGTAGCTATCCAGCACTTCAGCAGCGGGCAGGAAGCAACAAAATCCTAACTGAAACCCAGGACTATAGGAAAGTAAACCCCAACTTATATTACCTTTACCTCCAGGTGCACTGGTTTTATTTGGGCCAGACAATGAAGTAAAATGTTTTACGGGGGCAATTAAAAAAAAAAAAAAAAAAGCTCAGAATGGGAACCTTGCCGCTGATAGAGGGAGCATCTATCGACTGCGGGCACGGCGGGGCAGTTCGCATGTCAGGAGGCTGTCAGTACCGGGAGCACCGGAGCCAGCCGGGGAACACTCCCGGCTCGGGGCTGCTTTTAAACTGCCATAAAAGCACCCGCGTGGCATTTAGGAAAAGCAAGCTGCGGTAGCGTGCAATGGTCCAAGGGCC